>NC_142355.1:40870786-41047661 GCF_059441175.1 Urocampus carinirostris
AAACATATTTTCATTCCCAAAATATTGATATAGCGTTCTTTTTTCTGCACTGTACGGCGCACCCAAAATCCCCAAATTGGCCAGAAATGTGAAGGTGTGCCTTATAATCTGGTGGGCTTTATACACAGTCAAAATTGGAAATGCTTTACTATATTTGTGCAGTTATTTATCATTTGATACATTTTATCACTGACCACATCTAGTTTATAATGGTGGCAACAGAGACCAAACCGGATCACACCCAACAGGCTGCTACGGACATGGATGGTTGTGTTCAATTGTATAACATTAAATGCAACGGGAATTGAGCTCTAGATTCTATTCACTAGACCAGGGGTCCTCATTACGTATAATATGATCTACTGGTGGATCCCAAGAGTAGTACTGGTAGACCATGGAAAACTGTATTCAGTGCTTTGAATTTGAAGACAAAAATCTGCAGAGTAATTCAAAAGAAATATACATTCAGCCATTGCTGCATGCTAGCTAGCGGTATAGTAGCCAAAAATTTTACTCAAGAAAAAGTACTGTTACTTCAATTTATTAATACTCAAATTGTTACTTGAGTAAAAGCAAAAAGTATTTGGTGAAAAAACTACTCAAGTACCAAGTTACAGTAGCAATGTTTTATTTTTCTTTATGTTTTAAACAACTATACAATCAGATCATCAACTCATCAAAATCCATTCAATCAAATATAAATTACAATTATTCTGAAAACGATAATAATTGAGGTAAGTTCAAGTACTTTAATAAACAATATAGTAGTATAAATCAAAAAATCATGCATTCATAAAAATAAAGTAGCAATATTTTGAAAGGGTAATGTCACGAGACGTGGTGGCGTGGAAGGTGACCGGACCAGAACGGAGGCAGGAGGCATGAAGGGAGAACTCAAATGCGTTGACGATCCATAGGTTTTATTTAATAAAATAAAAGTCGCCCAATACTCCGAGGCAAAACAGAACAATACAGAGTTCCTCCGGCACGAACTCAACAGGACAAGGCATAACAGACTAAAACAGGACAAGGCATAACAGACCGGGATTGTGAATAATGAGTAGTAATGAACCCGCAACCGCAGAGCCCACCATGCAGCCTTAAATACAGACCCACCATTAGTGGAACTGCTTTCAGCTGTTGCCCAGGGGGCGGGGCAGACTGGTCACCAAGGCGACCGTGACAGGTAAAGTAAATAAAATCACTTAAATACAGTTTGAGTTTGACTTCTGTAGTGTTATTTCTCTCTTTTCACGTCTAGGCTCCATGCTTGATATGTGCACTGCCCCTTTAAAATAGAAAAGTCTTGGGCCACACTGTGGCTCTTAATCAGGGGACACCAAAGAGAAAAAACAAGCAAATGACTCAGAGAAATACTCGTACTTACGTGGATTTCCGTTACTTAGTAACAGGCCCAATGAAGGATAATGTAGCGGAGTAAAATAACTGTTTATTTTTCTTCTACTCAAGTAAAACTAAAAAGTTTTTTATTTTAAAAATACTCCCAGAAGTACAAAATGTCCCCAAAATTACTCAAGTACCGTACATAAAACAGTAAATGTAAGTCGTTACTATCCACCGCTGATTACAGTGTTAGTTATCATTTCTTTGCAAAATCATTGGCCATAAAAAAAAAGAATGACTTGACTCCTTTTTTATTAGACTGTTGTTTTATTTTGAGTCAACACATTTGATCTATTCAGATTTAGATTGAGATATATTTCTAACATTCAACAACACAAATTGGGAACTTAGTTTTCACTGCAGACTGCCCCTCAATCTTTATTAGTTTCATTTTTTTGTTTAATCAAAGAATGTAAATAGAATCCTCAAAGCATTCCGAAATATTTAGATGTCTTACAGTTTCCATGATAATTTTGACTTGCCCATTTTGAAGTAGCTCGTATGCTGTAAACGTGTGAGCACCCCTGAAATAGACCATTAGGGATGCAGACAACACATGAAAATGTGTGAGGTCGTATCTCATTATCAGTCAAATTATGTTTAGTCATGGTAGTAGATATGTTAGAAAAATAAGAAAACAGAATTTTTTTAAAAATCAGGATAAAATGTATTGTCTGTGGAAAGCTCCTAATGTTACATTGGTGTGATAACAAGACTACAAAGCAGTCAAATACACCAGATAGGTTGATAAGTTTAAGGTCTAGTAGACACTCAAAATAAGGAAAGGGGTTTGGGGTTTTTAAGGGTTATTGTTCTATCTTCGTTATTCATTATCCATTATCCGTTATCGGTCAGTTCATAATACGCTACAAAGCCTAGGAAAGAAGACACCTTTGGAGTTTAAACCTGGAAGGAGAACATGGGAGACAGTCTTCAGATAAGATGCCCTTTCATTGCGTATAAACAATACTTGACCTAGGGTCCATTTTACAAAGGAGGTTTTGTGAGACACAGTGTATGTTAACCCTAAAATGAAGAAAATGTTGAGTTATCGGGTTACAACATTTTTGAAAGCAGTATCTAGAAATATCTAATCATCTGGCGAGATTTTGCAGCACATCACATGGTTCTACCTTTCACTAGTAAACCTTTTTCTAACCATCAAGTATTTGTCACTTGTGAGTATGTTTATTTTTTTGAGTTGATGGGAATAAAGCAAGGGTTCGTTCTTTGAGGTGTTCTTTAATAAAGAGAAAGTTACATATTGTCTCTATTAACTGTGTGTTAACAATACCCAATTTACTTCAAAGAGCCCTTTATTTTCCACTGCACCTATATGCTTTTATCTTTTAGGGAAACTGTTCGGGGCTGAAAACATTTGGTAGGAGGAATAGGGGGTGATGTGGGTTTCCTTTCTTTGTATTTTTTTAGTGTAGCATGAAAATTGTGAAGGTAGGAAAAAGCCTGCTTCAAGCCCTGTCCAAGCGCCAACCCAAATACCAAACAAGATATATATATTTTTTAATACGGGCACATCTAAGAAATGAACATACTTGTACCTGCACCATGAACAAGCTAACTAAGGCTGCAATTATGAAACAAGCCTGGAGTAAAAGAAGCGCAGTGAGTGAAACTATTCCAAATCCTTTCATCTCCTCTTATATTTTTAATTTCAATATGACTAACAGAAAACTTTGTGCCTTTTTCTGTATTTTGTTTTTTATTCATTATAAGCCTTCTAGTTTGGTATGAATGAAAAAGTGACGCTCCCTGCTTACCTATGCTATTTATGCTGTCTTTATGGACGGGGTTTGTACAGGTTGAAATCCTTGGATTTTAATGTTGTGCTTTCAATGGTTGAGTAGTGCTTACTTTTTGGGTGAACATGCAAAAAAATTAAGGTCGCGTTTCCCAGTGGGAAATCCTAATGGGAAGAACCTCATGCAACTGAAAATGTAAGTTACATATTACCGTCTTTTCACCCAACACCTACAGTATATGGAGAGAGATGTCTTGAAAATATTTACACACTTATTCTTCTGATATTTTTAGGATTTACTAAAGAACAAAATAGTATGTCTTAAAAAATGCACACGCCTGTTTAAAAATCGTATATGTAAATAACAGACGTTTAATGGTACTGGAGAAGTTTCTAAAAAATTGCTCTGAAAGTCAGTATACCTGTAATCAATGTTCTCTGTAAGCTTTCACAGTCCTGAGAAATCACACAAAGTCTTTGAGCTTCGCTTGGAACAATGCTGAGAAAAATCAACGCAATCATTATCAAATATTTTAAAAACATGAGTTAAAATCAAGTCAAATTTTGCTGATTTACCGTCAAAGAGAATTATTTTTTTTACATATTAATGAATTGGTTAATGTACTATTGGAAAGGTTGTATGATCACAACATATTTTATATGAGAATTCTATTTTTTAAAAAGTGTCTTTTTTTTAATATAATACTAACATTTCGTGGATTTATTCAGTTGGTTGCACAATGCAGAAGTATATTTAATCACCCTTTTTTTTAGCAGAATTAGTGCTAAAAAAAGGGTTAAGGCGCAAAAAAGTTAACTTGATATATTTGCAAATTATTTGAATGTTACACCAGATTTTTCAGCAACCTATAACCCAAGAAAAAGAGTATTTTTCATGTAAATGTGAACAGGCAGACTACTGTGACGTTTGAAAAAAACACAGAAGCAAAACAAATTCAAGTTGTTTTATAACCATGGTCAGGCAGAAAGAAACATGTTTAACACATTGTGCAACGGCAGAAACTTACTGAAAATAACATACAAGGAGCATCCACAAGTTCAACTGCTGGGATGACGCCCTTGCCTTTCCAGATCCTCCAAACCCACCACCTTCACTCCAGCTCCAGCTCACGTGCGGGCTTACTTTCACTTACTCAATCTCGAGTCGATATTGTCTTCAAAATACCACGTTTATAACACACAAAAAGGAACCCATGTTGTTTTCAACCGCATTACCTGTAATTCTGGTCGAAATTTCTGGGGAATTAAATTTGCAATTTTAAGCCCTAATTTGTGTGCGTTGGACAGAGTTTCTTGTGCGCTGTGAAGGCGTGGGCAGTGCGCAATGAAGCAAGCGCACAGCTTTGTGGGAACATTGCCTGTAATTGAAAACTCAGTGTTTTTATACCAGAGTGTCACAAATCAGGGTTACATTCAGTACTTGTTGAACCGCATTACTGAAATGGACCCCTGATGAAGAAATAGCACGCTCACAATAGTATGTTTAAACACAGATGTCATTTTCTTCTGTCCTATCACAATAGTATTTTAATGTTTTTGTGCTGAATAGGTGCCAATGTCCCCCTCGTCACGACGGGCCAGACTGCCAGCAGACAAGACGTAGTTTCCTTGGAAACGGCTATGCATGGTTTCCTCCCATAAAGCCATGCTTTGATAGTCATCTTTCTCTCGAGTTTATGACAGAGGAAGATGATGGACTGCTGCTGTATGCTGGCCCATTGGCTACTCTTCAGCCTGGAGAAGTTGAAGACTTCATAGCCATAGGTAATGGCGATTCTAGGTAATTGTGTGTGTGCTACATGAATCCATTTCACAAAAGATGTTCAATAAGGACTGAATTTAACCCTAAATACTAGTTAGCCTTGAGATAGAAACACTGATTTTTCACTTTTAGTTAGGGGTGGGCGATATAGGAATTTTGGAATTGATCTGATCCAAGTGAATCAAGAATATAATCGATTGATACCATTCCGATACCTATACTACTTCTTTGGACATATCATAGTCACTGAATTTTTATATAATTATGACAAACGCAGCACACTGTGATATGTGTTCTTATTTTTATTATATAATTCAAAGCAAACCCTTGCAGTCAATTAATAAAATGTTTTTACTACAAATATTGTTTCAACAAAATTCAAGAGAGGCTGACAGGTTTGTTGCTATTGGGCAAGTGTTTTCAGGGAAACAGGGTGTGGCTTTTTTGACTACTCCATTAAAAAAAAGTATACTGAGCCCTGTTTATAAACTGTGAAAAATAAGGGTTCAGGGTTGAAGTCCAGCTACCGCAGTTTCCTCGTGTAGAGTTTGCATGTTCTTCCTGTGCATGCGTGGGTTCCCCCTGTCCACTCTGGTTTCCTCCTACATGCCAAAAACATGCATGTCAGGTTAATTGGCCAGTCCAAATAGTCCTAAGCAATTGAGTTGTCCATCTCCTTGTGCCCTGCAACTGGCTGGCAACCAATTCAGGGTGTAACCTGCCCACTGCCCAAAAATGACTGGGATGGGCTTCAGCAACCCACGACCCAACTGAGGATAAGCGATACAGATAATGAATGTTTTCCTCATTTGGGGTCTATATTCGAAATACGGAAATTTGCTTAAATGTACCTTATTTGTATTATTGGTTTGGAAATAGTTTCTCCTTTTACCGCTCATTAGTTTTATCTCTCTGTAATAGGTTACAAAACAGTAACTAATTCATTTGTCCTACACTTTATTCTGATGAATACATTCTCAAGAGGATTTGTTGACTATTTCGAACTTTTAAAGTCCGATTTATTTCACAATTGGAAGTGTGTGGCTATTCAAGTAGTTTTCCTATTTACAGACTTGTTTTTATGTACAGGATTGTTTGTCTCATGCCATGAGATTATTTCTTTCATGCATAAACAAGTTTAGCATTTATTTTTCGTTTTTGCTTATTTCTTAACTTCTGTGTTTTATGGACAAGTTTAACCTTACATTGGTTCTTTTTCAAAATAGTAATCATTAATATGCATTAAATAAATTCATGTCCTTCCCACAGAGCTTATTGATGGAGCTCCCAGTCTGAAAATAAACCACGGTTCTGGTACCCTTGTCCTCTATTTAAGAAACAGTGCTGGCCTAGCTGACAAACAATGGCACCGCCTCGATGTGACGAGTGACAGTAAAGTAAGACAATCACATCCATGCTGTCAACACAACTGATTGTTAACCTGTGGTGTAGTTTCTGCAACATCTGTAATGGCCTCTTTCAGATCACAAATAAGCAATATACATCATTTTACAGTTACTTAAAAAAATGTAGTTAAAATGTATTTTGTTTTATTTAAGGATGTGTGGGAAGGTTAATTGTTTGAGATTCAACTTATTAGCTATTTCTCACTGTGCATGTAATCATTTTCAGAAAGTGAGCTTTACCCTGGATCGATGTTCCACTGCAATTGCCTTGGGGACAGAAGGTGTGGACTCTTGGATACCGATTGAGGACCGTTCCACATGTGAAATTCGAGGAATAACACCCAATCCTGACAAGTACGTCATCGAGTTATCGAGGTTATCGAGTGGCGGGAGTTTTTGTGTTGTTCATGTCGTCGCGACTACGAAATCGATTCAGATTCATACAATAGCAGAATTCTGGACTGAGATTTTTTATCTGAAACAGTTGAAAAGTTTCAGGTAAGTATATCGGACGATTGGCGTGAGATAAGTGCCGCGCACAATTGTTTTACAGTCGCGCTGCTGCCGATCGCTGCTGAAGAGCAACCCCTCCCACGGCTGCTAAGACGCTATTCGGCTTACAACTGCTCACAAGTGAGTATGGGTTGTTGTAAAGGTTGCTCCCGCTTCCGTAGGCAAGAAGCTCTTCTAGAGGGACGTGTCCGTGAGCTAGAGCAGTTTAAAAGGAAAATCTTAGGTGCCGCGGACACCACTGCTAGCGTGGGTTGTAGCGAACCTGCTAGTCCGGTTAGCACTAGCCCTAAACGGTATGCTAATAGCGGTGAGCCAATTCAGACACATAATAAGTTCAGCCCCCTAGCTAGTCCCACTCCACCCCGGTCTACTGGCTCCCGCACCCTAGTTATAGGTGATTCCATCACCCGTAAAATAAAGCTTAGCACCCCAGCCACGGTTATGTGTATTTCTGGGGCCAGAGCACCCGACACTGAGGCTAATTTGAGGGAGCTGACATGCAAATCTAGACACCAGGACATGGCTAGCTACACTGATATAGTCATTCACGTCGGCTCTAATGATACTAAAATGAGGCAATCTGAGATTACAGAGAAAAATATTGCTAGGACCTGTACTCTCGCCAGCAAGATGAGTCGGCATTGAGTAATTGTCTCTGGCCCCTTGCCTGCGAGAGGCAATGATGAGAGGTTTAGCAGACTAGTCTCGCTAAACCGGTGGCTGGCAAGTTTCTGAAGTCAGCAGGGATTTAGGTATGTGGATAACTGGCCTGCTTTCAGGGGCCGACCTGACCTGCTGAGGAGAGACGGCCTTCACCCTAACTGGGAAGGTGCTCTTACTCTTTCTAAAAATATAAATTACTGTTTAAGCATTCCATGACAGGGTACACTATTGCAGGCCAGGTCACAGGTGATTAGTGAACCTGTAACCACGGGTGTGGAGTCTGTAATGCTAGAGCTAACTAGTGCTATGCTAGGTTCATGCAATTCACATAGTTTTTGTAGTTTAGAGTGTTGCACCACACACACTGATCTGTACTCTTCTATAATATCTTCTTCTGTGCTTCTTACCTCTGATTCTCCCTTGTTAGGTGAGGAGGGAGAAGAAATAACATTATTTTCCACCACTAGTCATCCTTCTACTCCACCTGTAAACAATATTTCTGTGGTATGGAATTCGGGCCGCATCTG
Source organism: Urocampus carinirostris (assembly GCF_059441175.1). Classification (NCBI taxonomy): domain Eukaryota; kingdom Metazoa; phylum Chordata; class Actinopteri; order Syngnathiformes; family Syngnathidae; genus Urocampus; species Urocampus carinirostris. The sequence goes on from NC_142355.1 coordinate 40,878,842, forward strand.
CCGTCATGCAAGACCCGGGACTGGCAGTATAATCCTGTGGAGGTTACCACTAAGGTTGCCACTAAGGTTCAAAACTCGGGAAAGGGTTCAGTTCAGTCCACAGTGCTGAAGCTAGGGCTTCTGAATATTAGATCACTAGCCTCCAAAGCTTTACTTGTCAATGACCTTATTAATGAACAGATTCTTAACCTTATTGGCCTTTGTGAGTTTGTAGTGTTAAATGAGGTTTCTCCCCCTAACTTTGTGATTTCGCACTTGGCACGACCATGCAAAAAAGGTGGAGGCGTTGCTCTTATATCGGAAGGTAAAATTAAATTTACTCCTGGTACCCCTACTGTTTTTAGAACGTTTGAAGCACTTGTTATGAGGTCCTTAATGTCAACACCAATTCATGAAGTTGTTGTGTATCGCCCACCTGGACCATACTCAAATTTTTGGGATGAATTTTCGGAACTGTTAACAAACTTAGTAACTTATGCGGACAATGTTGTAATTATTGGTGATTTCAATGTTCACATAAACTCCCCATCAAATTCACTTGCAATTGCTTTTAAGTCACTGATTGATACATTTGGTTTCAATCAAATAGTTGATGTGCCCACTCATAGAGATGGGAACACTCTAGATCTTGTTCTGACCCGTGGTGTAGTAGCCTCAAATGTTACAGTGTTACTGTATTCTAATGCCATCTCTGATCACTATCTTGTTAAGTGTGAGGTGCTGTTTAATGTTTACCGTGATAATGAAAATTTAGGCTTTAGCAGTCGCAATATCCGCCCTAAAACGGCATTAGCTTTAAGAGAACTATTACCTATGGTAACTGCAACCTTTCCTTCGTACACTGGGTCTGTTGACTCGCTTACAAAATACTTTAATACTGCTTTGGTTAATGTTCTTCATTCTGTGGCGCCCCTAAGGCATACATTTCGACCTAGGAAGCATACACCTTGGTTTACCTTGGTGACCCAACTTCCGTTGCCGTGGCGAATGGCAGCCACTTCGGCAGCTTCCGTGTTATTTTCGCTACTTTTGTGATTTATTGTTTTGTTTTTGCTTATATCTTCAGTGTTTGCCTTGCAGCACTTTGGATTACTTTCTATCCTATGGATATGGGTTATAACGCAAAAAAATGCGTTTATTCGAGGAATCAACTCCTCTACCTGAAGAATTCTCGAGCCGGCGTGGTTCCCCTTTTACCTGACGAGGTGAGGCGGCCCTATCGGGGGTGCAGAGCCGGTGCTAAGGTAAAGGCTAAGCGGCTAGCGGCGAAGTGGCGATACAAGCCCTCGGTACCGTCCATAATCATGGGGAATGTCAACTCCCTACCAAATAAGATCGACAAACTGGCTGTGCTTGTGAAAGACATCAAAGCATACAGGGAGTGCAGTTTGCTTTGCTTTATGGAAATGTGGCTCACGTCTAGCATTCCGGACGCTAACGTCGAGCTAACCGGCTTCCGCGCTGTTAGAGCAGACAGAGACACAAAAGCCTGCGGGAAGCGCAGAGGAGGCGGACTCGCTATCTACGTGAACACGAGGTGGTGTAACCCCGGCCATGTAAACACAAAGATTTCTATCTGCTGCTGTGATGTCGAACTTTTGGCCGTAAGTCGCTCTGGGTGTATATCAGTTGTTATGAATGATACGAGTCAGGTGCTGTGAGTACTCAGCCCTCATTTGCCTTTTCTTTCGGTGCATTTATGAATACGATGCAAAAATGGTGAGGTTGTGTATTTATGACTTAGGTCAAAATGATGAAATAATGTTAACCCATGTAAGATAAGAATACAGGAAAGAATACAAACACTTACAACATTGAACAAACATAAGAAGAGGCATCTGGCTGCTGAAAGAGTTGTCTCAAAGAGGTAAGTATTAGTTTCAGGAGCGAGCAGCAGCAAGTCAACTGCAGGAGAGAGAGTGGGAAAGGTGAGAGGAGAGAGAGTGGGAAAGGTGAGATGGCACAACATTCATTTGGACAGGTAACTTAAAATTAGTTTTACCTGGTTATATCAGTATCAGAAATTATTTTCCCCCCATTTTATTAACACTCCACTTATTGAAACATGAATATTTTGTTTGTTTGTTTGTTTGTACATGATTCAATTGTTTGTTTGTTTGTACATGATTCAAATTGAATCTTTTCTTCCGGCGCCGTCACGAATGGCAGCCACTCCAGCAGCTCCCGTGTTATTTTCGATTGTTCTCGATTGTTCTCAGCTCAGGGATGCTGCTGGAAATGTGAATTTCCCTTCGGGGATGAACAAAGTATCTATCTATCTATCTATCTATCTATCTATCTATCTATCTATCTATCTATCTATCTATCTATCTATCTATCTATCTATCTATCTATCTATCTATCTATCTATCTATCTATCTATCTATCTATCTATCTATCTATCTATCTATCTATCTATCTATCTATCTATCTATCTATCTATCTATCTATCTATCTATCTATCTATCTATCTATCTATCTATCTATCTAAGTCTGCGTCCCTATTACTTGCCCAGAGAGTTTGGACACACCATTGCTGTTATTGTTTACATCCCTCTGCGCGCTGATGCGGAAGTAGTGTGTGACGTCATCCACTCCGCTGTGGCCAAGCTACAAACACCCGGAGGCCGCCATGTTAATCTCTGGGGACTTCAATCACGTGACTCTTGATACAACACTGCCCTCTTTCGTCCAGTATGTGGACTGCAAGACCAGGGGAAATAGGACTATTGACCTTCTGTATGCAAACATTAAGGATGCATACAGTGCTACGCCACTGCCTGCCCTTGGGAAAGGAGACCACAACTTCAGAAATGGTCTACTGAGGCAGAGCAGGCTCTGAGAAACTGCTTTGGATGTACGGACTGGGATGTCCTGCTAGGGTCCAGCAGTGGGGACATTGAGGAGGTGGCAAACTGCACTACTGACTACATTAACTTCTGTATGGACAATGTTGTTCCTATAAAAATTGTACGCTGCTATGCCAACAACAAGCCCTGGATCACGAGCGACATCAAGTGCTTTCTGAACCAAAAAAAGAGGGCCTTTAAAGATGGTGATCAGCAAGAGCTAAAACAAGTACAGAGGAAGCTCAGAGTCCAGCTCTGGGAAGGGAAGGAGCAGTACAGGAGGAAGTGGGAAAAGGAGGCTGCGAACCAGCAAGGCAGGTGGTCCAGATGGAGTATCCCCCGACTGCTGAAGGCCTGTGCGTTGGAGCTGGGAGACCCTCTACAGCTTATCTACAACCTGAGCCTTGAACAGGAGAGGGTCCCTCAGCTGTGGAAAACATCCTGCATCATCCCAGTCCAAAAGAAATCAAGACCTGAGGATCGCCCTGACATCACATGTGATGAAAACCATGGAGCGGTTGCTGCTACACTACCTGAGGCTACAGGTCCGTCACACCAACGACCCTCTGCAATTTACTTACCAGGAGAAGGTGGGAGTGGAGGATGCTATAGTCTACATGCTACACCGATCCCTCTCTCACCTGGATAGGGCTAAGGGGGCTGTGAGGATTACATTTCTGGACTTCTTCAGTGCCTTCAATACCATACAGCCTCTGCTACTTAGTAGGAAACTGACAGAGATGGGAGTTAGCTCACACCTTGTAGAATGGATTACGGACTACCTGACAGGCAGACCCCAGTATATAAAAGAGGGGGGCATGCACATCGGACACTGTGGTTAGCTGTGGACGGCAGTAGCTCAGGAGGTAGAGCGTTCGTCTTGGGATCAAGGGATCCCAGTTCGAATCCTGGCTCATCCGTGTTACATGTCTCAGTGTCCTTGGGTAAGACACTGAACCCCTAATACCTCCAATAAGCAGGTTAGCGCCTTACAAGGCCGCTATTGGGAAATGTGGAGCACATTGTAAAGCGCTTTGGGAAGTAATTGACTTGAAGCGCTACATGAATGCAGATCATTTCATTTAATTTCATTTCCCAGGATCTCCGCAGGGGACCGTGCTCTCTCCGTTCCTATTCACTGTTTATACATCGGACTTTCAGTACAACTCTGAGTCCTGCCATGTGCAAAAGTTTGCTGATGACTGCGATCGTGGGATGTATCAGAAGTGGGCAGGAGGAGGAGTACAGGAAATTGATTCAGGACTTTTTCCAAAGGAGCGACGCAAACCACTTGCACCTGAACACCACCAAGACCAGGGAGATGGTGGTGGACTTCAGGAGAACTAGAACTCACCCAGTTTCTTGTAACCATCAAAGTAGAAATTGTCCAGACCTACAAATACCTGGGTGTGCAGCTGGACAACAAACTGGACTGGACTGCCAACACAGAAGCTCTATGTAGGAAAGGTCAAAGCCGACTTTACTTTCTCAGAAGGCTAGCCTCCTTCAACAACTGCAAAAAGCTCCTGAAAATATTCTATGAGACAGTTGTGGCAAGTGCCCTCTTCTATGCGGCAGCGTGTTGGGGAGGCAGCATCATGAAGAAGGATGCCTCTCGTCTCAAAAAACTAGCGAGGAAAGCGAGCTCTGTTGCGGGCACAGAGCTGGACAGCCTGACGACAGTAGCTGAGAGATGGGCACTGAAAAGTCTGCGGTCAATCATGGACAATTCATCACATCCACTGCACAGCATTATATCCAGACAGAAGAGCAGCTTCAGCGACAGACTGCTGTCACTGTCTTGTACCACGGACAGACTGAAGAGATCTTTTCTTCCTCATGCCATTAAGCTCTTTAACTCCAGCCGGCGGAGTAAAGGCCCACATTAAACCACACCCCCTACTTTGCATATTACCGTATTTTTATTGCAGTGTGTATTTTATGTAGCACTATTTAAATACTCTATACAGCACGCTACAGTGGGTATTAGCACGTCACATTGGGTATTTGTATATTGTATTCCTTCTGCTTTATTATTGTATTGTTCTCAGCGCAGGGATGCTGCTGGAAATGTGAATTTCCCTGCGGGGATGAATAAAGTATCTATCTATCTATCTACTGAAGAAACCAGGTCACTCAAACCAGGTTGCAGAAACCTTGAACAAAAATGGCGTACTACAAAGCTGGAGGTCTTCCGACTGGCCTGGTGTGACAGCTTGCTGAAATATAAAGTAGCTCTTGCCTCAGCTAAAGCATCATTTTCTCTAAGATTATTGTTAAACATAAGAATAATCCGAAATTCTTGTTTGACACAATGGCGAAACTTACCAGACAACAACTTAACCTAAAGAGTTCTACTTATCCTGCTAATGACATTATGGAATTTTTAAATATAAAGATTCAACTAATCAGGATTTACATTTTAAAAGAACGCTCTGCAACCTTCTCCTATCTCAAAGATGTAGAGGTGTTAGTTACGGACCGTGTCGGTGGTTGTTCAAAAACATTCTCCAGTTTCAATGATTTGTCCCTCAATAGTCTAACACAGATGGTCAGTAGGGCCAAACAAACTACTTGCCTGCTTGATCAGTTTCCAGCTTCACTGGTGAAGGATCTGTTTGGGATCTTAGGACCATCAGTTTTAAATATTATTAATATATCACTATCCTCGGGTATTGTTCCTGTAGCCTTCAAGTCTGCCGTCATTAAACCCACGCTTAAGCGACCTAACCTTGACCCAGAAAGCCTAGGTAATTATAGGCCAGTGTCAAATCTGCCATTTTTTGCAAAATTACTTGAAAAGGTCACTGCACAGCAGTTAAATGACTTCATGTCAGAAAATAACCGCTTTGAAACTGTCCAGTCAGCATTTGGGGCAAATCACTCTACTGAGACAGCCCTGGCTAAAGTAGCCAATGATCTCCTTTTAGCAATAGATTCCGGTGCCTCATCAATGTTACTGCTGCTGGATCTCAGTGCTGCTTTTGATACTGTCGACCACAACAAATTACATGTTCGTCTGGACTGCATTGGTATCTCAGGAACTGTACTCTCATGGTTAAGGTCCTACCTGTCAGACAGGATGCAATGTGTTAACTATGGCAATCTGACCTCTAAACAATCTAATGTCCCATGTGGTGTTCCACAGGGCTCTGTACTTGGCCCCCTTTTTTTAGTATTTATATGATCCCTCTTTGTGACATTATCCACAAGTATAATATTAGTTTCCATTGCTATGCAGATGACACTCAACTGTATGTGCCACTGGAGACAGCTGGACAGTTAAGTTGTAGAAATCTGGAGGCTTGGCTTTACTGAGATTCAAAGATGGATGTCACTTAATTTTTTGCGCCTTAACCCAGTAAAAACTGGAATGTTGATTATTGGTCCAGCTCACTGTTGTGAGTTGTTTTCAAACACTACCCTGAACCTAGTCAAATGTAATATCACCTATAGTGACTTGGTCAAAAATCTAAGTGTTATATTTGATCCTAATCTGTCGTTTCAGTCACACGTGAAAAATATTACTAGAATAGCTTTCTACCACCTCCGTAATATTGCGAAGATTCGTTCGATGTTGTCCCAATCAGATGCAGAGGTTTTAATTAATGCGTTTATTACTTCTAGACTTGATTACTGTAATGTATTGCTTTCTGGTCTTACAGCCGGTTCAGAATGCAGCAGCTAGCCTTTGACTAAGACCAAAAAGTTTGAGCCTATTACTCCTGTATTGGCCAACTTGCACTGGCTCCCAGTCCACTTAAGATGTGACTTTAAGGTTCTCTTATTTACATATAAATGTTTGCATGGACTTGCACCCTCTCATCTCTCTGATTTGATTTCCCCCTGTGTTCCTGCACGGAGTCTGCGCTCGGAAAATGCTGGTCTACTGGTGACTCCGAGGGCCAAGAAGTCTGCAGGCTTGAGAGCGTTCTGGGCCCCGGTGCTATGGAATGCCCTGCCTCAGGAGATAAGATCTGCAACCTCAATGGAAGTTTTTAAATCAAGGCTTAAGACACACTTCTATTCCAAAGCTTATGATTGATGTCCACCTCATATTCTGTATTGTCCTGTCTTTTTCCGACTGCCTGCCTAGTGATGATACGAAAGAGAAGGACGATTGGCAATGAGTCAGCGGACCAGCGTTTGACCTGAAGCATGTGAACGCCTGAATGGACCAGCTGGCAGAGATGGGAAGCTGCGTCGTGGCCGTCATAGACATTCTGGACTAGTTTACAGGCTGGGGGCGTTGCTGCTGTCATGCACTTTCCGGACAAATGTTCAACATGTTACCTAGTGTTTACTATGTTTGTGTACTGTAATGCTAAATGTAATTCACCCTGGTCAGCCTGAAAGGGGGATACCACTTGTGAGGTCCCTTCTCAAGGTTTCTCTTTTTCCTCACGCTGAGGTTTTGAGTTATTCCTTGTCTGCATGTTTGTTTAAGATCAGGTAATTGTGTCATTGTAAACCTGTGCAATTCTTTGAGACATTTTTGTGATTAAGGGCTCTATAAATAAATTTGACTTGACTTGATATAAATGTACACAAAATGAGCAAAAACTGAAAACTGCTCAAAGGTTTTTGAAATATTTGTAGGCCACCAGAAACAGATACTGTCCTTCAAAGAATTTATATTTTTCCATTTGGATTTTGCTATCATTTCGTTTTATTCTCATGCTAGCTTGATGATTATTTTTTATGACTTTGGTGGTGGCCTACCTTGTTCATGTAAAACCATGAAATGGTCGAGGGGACGTATTGCTCCTTTGCTTGTTTGTTTATTCTAGTTTCCTACTGGTCTTTTTGAAGCACTGCTGTTAGTATGGTTTGTTTCCAATTGTGTAGTACAGCAACTTCAGGTAAAATAGGGAACTGTGCTAAGGTAAATCTCTTCAGTCTTGCTGGGGGCAGCACAGAATTTGTGTCAGTGCTAGCTTTTTGCCCTCCTTTGGCGTGTGCCTCCCTACAATGCCCTGCAAATATTTGCCCATTCTTCCATACAAAACAGCTCAAGTTCTTGAAGGTTTGATGGTAATCGTTTATTTACAGCATTTTCAACTCTTTTCCCCAATGCTCCACAAAATTGAGGTCCGGACTTTAGCTTTGCCATTTTAACCCCTTTATATTCTTTCTTTCAATTGATTCCAGTGTACATTTTAATTTGTGTTTAAGGTCGTTATCCTGTTAGAAGGTGAACCCTCGGCCCTTTCTCATGTATCTTGCATATTCCAACAGATCTTCTGCCAGAATTGCCCTGTATTTGGCTCAGTCTTCTCATCAACTCTAACAATTATACCTGTCACTGCTGAAAAAAACTAACCCCAGAAAAAGTTGCTGCCACCACCATGTTTGACAATGGGAATGGTGTTTTCAGGGTAATGTGCAGTGTTACTCTCCTGTCAAATGTAACGCTTTGCATTCAGCCTCAAAAGTCCAAATTTGGTTTCATCAGACCAGAGCTCCTTGTTCCACATACTATTTGTGTCTCGCATGTGGCTTCTTGAGAACGCTAAATGAGCCTTTTTATGATATTCTTTCAGATCAAGGCTTTCTTCTTGCCACTCTTTTATAAAAGGCAGATTTATGCAAAGTACTGTTATATAATGTAATTTACTGGTTTATTCTAGGCACTGTATGTACAGTATTTTGTGCATATGTGAAAAATGTTGGCGGTAATTCAAAGTAGTTGTCTTCCGTTCATTTTTTATTTTTTTTCGACAACTCGAACATTCGATACTAATTTTCATAAAGAAACAACATATTATTAGGGAATAGAGGTAAGATCGGGCCTAAAAAATCCAGCCTGAATCAGCCCGCATGTATTAAAGGCCCATTAACTTCATCTGAGGGACCGAGCTAGAAGAAAACCCAAATTGTTATATTTAGTTTGTGAGCAATCCGCAATAGGAATGGTGATTTTGGACGACTGCGCTACCCCCTGTGCCCATGGCGGATTTACAAGAGCGGCACGAAATATATCACGTGGATCACCCACAGAAGAAAAGAAACAGAACAATGATGAAGATAAGGATGAACACTTGTTCATTTTGGAACTCTCGGAACAACCATGGACTCGGGTACAACTGGATTTCAATGACATTTTGTCACTGCCCTAAAGAAGCAGTGGTGCTCATTGTTAATTTAATAGCTACATCTACTGGTAGTGAGCAGTACTTACATTCAATTGAATCGCAGGAAAGATAATAAAAAAAGAAAATCCGGAGAGAAACCCGTCCCGGCCTGAAACCGAATTTAATGATTGACATTTAGGGTTTAAGCTCCAGCCTTTTGATCTTAACTCTATTAGGGACTGTAGTGATTTAAACACATAGTTACATCAATGTCTTGTTGAGAGGATAACAGTTTAATTATTTCCCAGTCAGACTTTTAATCTTAAAAATAAGCACTGCATATTTCACAGATGACACTCAACTATATCTTACGTTGGAAGAATCTGCCACACTAAATTGTGGAAATTTGGAGGCCTGCTTCACTGAGATAAAAGAGTGGATGTCACTCAATTTCTAGGGTCTTAACTCTGAAAAGACCGAAATGTTAGTTATTGGTCCATCTAAACGCCGCGACTTATTCTCAAAAACTGCTGTGAACATTGACAAATGTCATATCACACAGACTCAGTCAAAAACTTAGGTGTCATATTTGACCCTGATCTGTCCTTTCAAACACTTGTGAAGACAATTACTAAAACCGCTTTCTTCCATCTTCGTAACATTGCTAAAATTCGTCCGATACTGTCTCAGTCGGATGCGGGGATTATAATTCACGCGTTTGTTACATCCCGTCTCGATTACTGTAATGCACTATTCTCCGGTTTCCCGAAGTCCAGAATCAAGAGTCTTCAGCTGGTACAAAATGCCGCAGCGAGGCTTTTAACTTGGACAAAAAAGTCCGATCACATCGATTTTGGCTAACCTGCATTGGCTCCCTGTTAGCCTAAGATGTGATTTCAAGGTTCTCTTAGTATTGTACAAAATCATACATGGACTTAGTCCCTCATATCTTTCAGATCTGATTTCCCCTTATGTTCCGGTCCGAAGCCTTCGTTCTGAGAGCGCCGGTCTTCTGGTGATCCCAAGAGCCAAGAAGTGTTTGGCTGGTTCGAGAGCGTTCTCCATCCGGGCACCGGTGCTGTGGAATGCTCTTCCTCCTGAGATCCGACCTGCAACCTCAGTGGAAATGTTTAAGACTGACCTCTACTCTACTGTATATGAATAACCTATACTTTTCGTGGACATTATCTCTGTATTATTTGTGATTGCAACATCCTTTGCTGTCTGGTAATCCCAGAAGGGGAATACCACATGTGCAGTCCCTTCTCAAGGTTTCTTCATTTTCCTCATGTTGAGGTTTTTCGAGTTTTTCCTTGCCCTCATGTTGGTTCCAGATCAGGGGATGGTGTGATAATAGTCTGAAAAAAATAGTCTGTGTAATAACCTGTGAAGCCATTTGAGACTCTTTGTGATTAAGGGCTATACAAATAAAAATGACTTGACTTGACTTGCCTTGGATGTCCTGTTTCATTTTGACTCTGGAAATAACAGCCGTCTAGCATTTTCCTCCTTGAGATTATATCAAGGCTGACCCTTTCTTTGCTTGTGTTGCTACACACAGCCAGCAAACTTTTGTATGGCATATTTATACGTTGTAAACTCTTTCTACTGTATACTTGCCGCACAGAGCAAGCAATGGCAAACACTCCATGCCCTCTTTATGATTTATCAGGCAAATGTGTCATTCAATCAGACTGCACTCAATTTGTAGGTGCTCCTGAATAAGTTGGAATTCTCTTCTGAGATGTATTTATTTTTTCGGGCTGAGAATCTTAGTGGTGATACAATTTTCATTTCCCAAGCTATTACATATGTCCCAATGTTAAGTTCATATGATTTGCACTTTAAACCTGTCACCTAACCTTCTTCATGGGACCGGCTTACATTTTTAAATTTTGTGTGCTCTGTTGGGCTGAAATTAAAAGAACAGAACATCACTGCTACCTGATTGGTCAAAACTGGATGCGAAACGATTTCTAAAAATAAAACTCTTTGACAGAATGCTCACAATAGATACATATTAATACCTATGCTTTTCAAGCTCTAGAGGCTTTATGCTTGTTCTGTTTGTTCTGTAAAATTGATGTTCATCAGACACGTCAAATGGTTAAGCTTCATTATAACAAAAAAAGGAATCCATCAGGTTTTTATTTTCTCTCCTAGACTTTAGAATCTGTGTTGTGTGGTAGTGCTGGTAGCTTTTTTTTCAGAATTAAACAAAACAGGCTCCCAGTGTGTGGGAGCAGTTATGAAGAATAAGTTCATACACTTAATCTCATGTTGGCGTGCTGCTTGCAGTGCCTTTTGAAATTCCGTTTTGTTCACAAAACTTTTGAATTTTTCATTGTTCACTCTTTCTTTTAAACCCGCCTTTCACTTCCTCACAGATATCTAAATGCAAATCACGTACTGCAACTTGGAGGAGTCAACAGGAACATTTCGTATGAATACCCACAGCTACAATACGGCGACTATGTTGGATGTATAAGAAACTTACGTTTGGACAGCAAGGTAACAGTTACACTGCTTTGCTGTAACACACATGTACTCTTCAAAACCTGCACTAATATGTTACTCTACTGACCTGATAATTTGTAAGAACTAAAATGAAAAAAAATGTAGTTTGAAGCTTATGGCTTAGAGGGTTAAATTGGTGAGAATACTTCAATACTTCAATCAACTCAACGTGCAATCTAGCCACTGGCTTGGTGATATGTACTTTCTAGAGTATTTTTAAAAGGCACAGTTGTTAACGGGAAATATGCGCTATTGTGCGCCGTTGAAGAGAGGAATATAGCCCTCTGCCAGTTGATCCCCAGGCTAGTATGGATAAGATTAGTAAGCACAAAGTGCTTATATGAAAAACTGAAAAATCCCCTCCTCGCATGATAACGTTGACTATGAAATATTTATATATATATATATATATATATATATATATATATATATATATATATATATATATATAAATATCAGCCCATGACCTATAAAAAATATTTTTAAAGCCATTTGCTAAGGTTTCGCAGCTAAACTAAACTGGAGTCTAAATTTATTTTTAATTGGGATCATATTTGGGGTTCTATAGAGGCCTTAATTTATGCAGCTCATTCAATTGCTGGGTGTTCCATCCTTTCATGTTAAAGATGAAAATGTTGAAAGCTGTTTATCTGTTAGCTGACATTATTGTGGGCATGAACGGTTTGAAAAAGGATCATAGCATGTTTTTTAGCAGTCCAAACCTTGGCTCTCGAGGCTGTTTCGTCCAGTACATCGACATCTTTGTTTATTTTATTTTTTTATTACCATAGAAAACATACCATAAAGTACACCTGATTTTTAGATGGACACATCACTATTTTGTCCACAATTGGCCGCACCACACTATAAAACCACGAGGTGTTCGAATCTTCGGGTGCTTCACAAATGTCCCAAAGTTTTGCGAATCTCTGGAGTAGCCAATAGCAGTTGACTTGTATTTGAAATAAGTTCTGCATTTGCAATGGCAAAGGTCTCTACTCTGGTGAGAGCAGTTAATTTTTGTGCCCAGATTTTGCCACATGGACCATTATAGAGACATCTGACAAAGTAGTGCCTTACTGATTTTTGTCTTGACACCTCCTTCTCAGCTTTATGACCTCGGTTCACCGGCTGAATCGGTAAACAGCGAGCCTGGCTGCTCTTTTATGGACGGCGAATGCATGATCGCAAGGGAGCAGCAACCTTCCGCCTGTGGTAAGATGGGGCGCTGTGAAGGCAAATGGAGTGATGACAGCTGCCAGTGCAAATCAGGCTTTACTGGGCCACATTGTGATCAGGGTAAGAACTTTAAATAACTTCTATCAGTGGCATGTTGTGCATTTCACAACTACTCCTTTAGTAAGCGGAATTAATCCAACCTTCAATAAGTATTTTATGGCTATAAAATATTCACTGCGCCACATATAAAAACAAATAATACCATGATACAATTGCACAGGAATATAGCCACATTTTACTCAACAAAAATAATTTTGTTTGTGCATAAAATCCATCCTCCTTTCTTTTCTCCGGAAGATTTACTACTCTGTCAAACAGATTTTCAGTGTGATCCACTTCCATCAAAAAGTTCTGTTCTGTCACCATCGAAGATAATGCTAATGGTCCAACCTGTCCTGTCATAGTTTCGGCATAAGTATTTATTTGATTTAGGGCTGAAAATGTTCATTCTATAGAAGCAATGGACACAGGAGTTTTTTTTCTTAAGGTTTTGGTTGTAAAACCTCCGTTGCTGCCCACCAGACAAACATAGTTTGTAAAACAGGTGACATTTCCAAAATCTGGCTAGCAGGATTGCAACTCTGAATCTGATTGGCTGAACCAACAACTTTATTCAACACTGATGTTATTTTTCATTGCCTTCGGAAGTCTTTGTAAAGGGCTCTGGGCAAATCACTGACCCTGGCAACAAGTAATGGATGAAATGTGATTGGTTTAATTCTTGAATATGAAAGCACACATCTGAAAGGAAAGCAACGAAACCAGGCTAACAATTTGGAATGATTCAATAAAAATTCAATTACACAATAAAACAACATCATCATGACCGCCCACCACTGATTTTCATTAATTGCTGAAGCTTTCAAAGAAAGTGATCAATTAGGACATTAATCCTCACAGCTAACAATCCTTAAAGATGACTGTGATTTGATTAACTCGCCCTTTCCTTTGCACCAAGGACTTTTGGCACACTGCTGTGTTAACACACATAAATAATTAAACATGCTTTGTCTGTTTCTGATGGACAAGCATCTCCAGAGTTCTCCTTTGATGGACGCAGCTATATGCAGTTGCAGCTGTTCTGGAACTTGCCTGTGAGGCAGATAAGAGTCCATGCTGGAATTCGAACACGTGCCGCCTTCGGTGTCATCCTCAGTTTGCTCTCTCATGACCAGAAGGAATACCTCCGTTTAGAGGTAAGCAACCTATGATTCTTGCTTTATCATCTGGTCTGTGTCCAGTAAAACTGAATGTCGGGTCCCGAAGACTAATCGTTATAAATTAATGTCAAGCTGAGAACGGGTATCAACGGGGCTTCTGACATATGGTTGGCGACTGAGACAGCTGTTATTAGGATGTAATTTTTCCCGTCATGGATTCCCTAACTGACATATATCTGGAACTTTTGAAATCGAAAGTGTTGATTAAAACAGAGAGAAAGAGAGTGACTAATTTATTTTTCCAACCATTTTGTAAATGTTCTCAAGAAATGGCATGTGCACCATAACCCTTGTTCTTGATAATAGTAATGTCTTGAGCAATGCAATTGACGGCTTTGACACTGCTCGTGCCAAGTGATGAGTTCACATCCGCTTGCAAACCTTCACCAGCTCCAATGTGTGGCCCACCAACACCACTCTATAGTGAAACAACTGCTTGTAAAACATAAAACTACGGTGTACAGGGACTTGTGCACTATTTACAGTATGCATGATTTGTATAGAATATGAAACAATAATGGGACATGAACAGTGAAGGTTTTTTTTTCATGGCTTTCATCTCATTTCATGGCATGTCAAGTACAGAACAGCCGATGTAGGGAATTGGTTGTCAGATGATGGTTGGCCTGTCACTTTTGATAAAATCACGGGTCTGGGAGTTTCACAGAGGTTCAATTATAAAACGGGGCATCCTTGCAAAACATCTTGTCTTGGTTCCATTTAATGTTCTGTCCTCATACCTTGTTCTCCTTTGGGACTTTTCACAACAAATGTAACCTTTACACATGGAATACTTTTGTCCCCATTCCTTTTTAGCTCTTGATTGATTGTTAAAGGAAAAGGTTAAAATGTTTACATTCATTTCGAGAACTACTTTCTATCAAACAAACACATACACAAAAACAAAGAGAAAAAAGGGAAAAAGTGGGAAAAAACACATCTTTTTTTTTTTTGACCATGGCCAAACCAAATGCCCAAACGCCCTAACAAGTTAAGCACCTCCGCACCCAAGTCGGTCATGCAATCGTCCCTCCAGATGAAACGAGACACAAGAAAGCGGCCATGTCACTCGGGTCAGGGTGACACGACACACTTTTCTGTTCAACAGCAGGGCCCGACAGCTTTCACTGGTTTACCCCTGCCCCATCATACAGGTGCCCTGCCCATCCCTTAGAACCCATCTAAACATCCAACTATCCTTTTACAACACTTCTCCACTCATTCCTATCACCAACAAGAGCTCTAGCTTCCACTATATTTAGACTTCTCTCCTGCAGTGCACTCATAACACCATCCATCAACGTCAATCGCGGCCTTCCTCTTGGCCACCTTCCATTTACTTCTGCTCTGTAGATCCTCTTCAACATTCGCTCCTCATCCATCCTCTCCATGTGTCCAAAACCAACCGAGTACTCTCTTATCCACACACTTTCGAGAACATTACTTGGAAAATATGATTTCGTTTTAAGCAGGTGTTGCCAATGCATGACATTTTTAACTGCAAGTGATTTTGAAATTCAACAGGTCTAGAAATTGAGCATATTGTTTGTGCCTGATCAATGATTGCTATCTCTGCCCCTAGAAGACATACAAAGTTGCAAAAATAATTTGATAGCTTTCAACTGGTATGACGTATTTTATAAATAACATAAAACAATAATAAGCCATGCAAAAGGAAACTTGATAAAAACATATTTTTCATAAATTATTTACTTTATTGTACATTGTTTTATTTACTTGTGTGAATTTTGAAGATTTTATAGAATGTATGAACAACCATGATGTGCGTTTGTGTTGTGTGCAACAACCTAAGATCTCTGACATTTGTTTTCCCGTCAGAGTTACAAATGTGGCAACTTCTTTCAAAATGGCCTGGGGGTTTGTAACAACATCACAGTTGCCGTCAGAAACAGCATTTTCTAGCATCACGATGAGCATTTGTTTCTCCAGTTGGGCATTTCACATGTCTTGTTTCGTGAGCAGCGGCGTGGGCTGAATTGTGAACCACTGTATTTCTCCCTACTGTTTCCAATTAAGATTATGTCATGTAGGAACTGCTGGTGTTGAAGCGTCTTATTGGTGGAGTCCATTGGGTTCACTCAACCTTAACTGTAGTAGATGATTGTCGTCTTTTTATATGCCCTCTTTGGGAGGACTCTGGCTCCTTTAATGTAGCATCCAGCGGCAAAATATCTGAAATATAAGATTTACTTTGATTCTGAAGTTTAGATTTTGTTATTACTTGGAAAAATACTTTGCTATCAAGTTCTGTGTTTGTTAGCAGTGAACCAAAGCCAGGAAAGAATTAACTTCACTTATTTATAGAGTTTAAGTACAAATATGTAAGAAATCTGTTACAGCATCTTCAAAACATCACACATCCTTAGCTAAATTAGAGTCTTGATCCCGGTAATTTTGAACGACTTGTATCAGTGGTGAGAAACCTTTTCTGTACCATGGACCTGTTTAATGTCTGACAAT
This sequence comes from Urocampus carinirostris, assembly GCF_059441175.1. Classification (NCBI taxonomy): domain Eukaryota; kingdom Metazoa; phylum Chordata; class Actinopteri; order Syngnathiformes; family Syngnathidae; genus Urocampus; species Urocampus carinirostris. Next base: position 40,895,222 of record NC_142355.1, read on the forward strand.
ATGTTCACAGCCTGGCCCAAGGGTGGCATTAAACATGTTTGCACTTCCTATAAAATAAGAACAATAATAATAACAACGATTGTGATATTATGAAAAATGATAATAATTATAATAACAAGCACCAAAATAATTTTCATTCAATTTTCCGAAGCGCTTACACTCAGATCGCAAGAGTTCGGAGCTCATCCCAGTTATGTTTTTGGAATGTGGGAGGAAACTTAAGTGCTCCGGGGTTACGGGGATAACTCCATACCGGGAGGTAGCTGGATTTGAACCAGGGACCTCTCAACTGTGAGTACAACTTGCTAACAGCAAAGCACTGCTCACTATCGTAACTTTAACCCAAAACCTCACCTTATCCTTCTGCCAGATAATTAAAAATTCAAACTCATCAAATGAACCAAACCCGGGAAAAAATATTATTGGTGTTAGTTTTAATGGCAACAAGTTTGTTTACCAGATTTGATGTGTAACAAATACAAATGCGCTATATACATAAAAAGGGCAAACATTTAAAAAAAATGCTTAAATAATAAATACTAATAAATGTATATATAGAAATAGCAAATATTTGGCGAATGGGTGGTTAGCACACAGTGCCACGGTGCCGAGGTTCAGGGTTCAAGTCCAGCTACAGCAACCTTCCCATTTGTAATTTGCATGTTCTCCCCGTGGCTGCGTGGGTTTCCTTCGGGCACTCCGCTTTCCTCCCACATCCCCAAAACATGCATGTCAGGTTAATTGGCCGGTCTAAATTGTCCCTAGGTGTGAATAAGCGAGTGAGTTGTATGTCTCTCTGTGCCCTGCGATTGGCTGGCAACCAGTTTATGGTGTCCCCTGCCCACTCCCCAGAGATAACTGGGATGGGCTCCAGGAACTCCGCGACCCTACCGAGGATAAGCAGTGCAGATAATGAATAGCAAATATTTATCAAAACATCAGAAGAGAACAATAACATTAAATAATGAAAGAGACGTATATTATTACACAGAAAATCACACACATTTGAAAAGGCATTAAAGAAAATGTAGTTGCATAATGTAAATAAAACACAAACTAAAACCTGACCTTTCTGGCTTCGATAAAATCGTCATAAGCAATCTGCTCCCCTATTTTGTGATTATCGCTGATGACAGCAAGGTCAGTAAGTCGTTCCTGACACATGGTTGACCTTAGGTATGACTATCAGTTTTGAAAAGCTTCTTTCTGCTTGAGCCACCGTGACTGGCAGACTAAGTGCAATCCTGATAAGGTTCCAAAAGTTGTGGTAGATATCAGGTTGATCGGTATTGTCGATGAAGGTTTTCAGATCAAAGGGGGTCATGGTTTTTGATGGCAGGTCAGGAAGCTCTGAATTACCTGCTCAAGCAGTTTACAGTCTAAATCTAAGCGCCTTTAAATGACAGTGTGGTGCCTAGTGCCTCACATTGTTTTTCTAGCTGTTTGTCTTCAAGACTTGGGAAACTCGTCAACTCAGAATTTGTGTCCCACATTTTCCAATGCCCAATGACGGCTGATGTGGCTTCATCAACAACAATATTAAAAAATTATATCTCCAACTTTTTAAGTGCATCACTGAATGGCTTTTTAGGGGTTCTCATATGCAACGTGGCGCTTTGTGCAACTAAGCCTCATTTTTTTCAGAACAGCCTCCACATTCTTGTCCGATAGGCAACTGCGCCCGCCCGTGTGGACCACACTGATTTGAATTCAAACACGCCATCTCAAACCCAGCTTCACGTTTTGGTGTAACCGTATTGGTGTCAATTAAAAACAATAATAAGAAAAAAATAATGAAACTTGTTCTTCTTATTGTGTGGCGGTATCAAATGATCAGCGGGCCGGTACCAGTTTGTGGTGGTTGCCGAAAACGCCCTTATACGATTGTACCGTGCAATCTCAGGTCTTTCAAGAAATGCTGGCCGTTTTCTACAATCTTGGCGATGGAGATTACAACTTGACTTTGCCCTTTCAACGCCTGAATGATGGCGAATGGCACGCGCTGGAGTTGGAGCGCTATGGCAGAGAGTTCACACTGCGTGTGGATGGGGGCGGAGGGCGCAGAGAGATAACGGCCTCTCCTGGACATAGTCAAATGATCATTATTGATCCTTCTGTTGTGATGCTTGGAAACTCCTTCCCCTCTGGACACAACAAAAGTTTTCGGGGTAGGTGGACACCAATTCGCTTATACAAAGAGTAAAAACTTCTGTTTGTGTAACTGTTTGCTGAATAAGGTTTTTGAGAGTTAATCAAATTTTGAGTTGGGCATTAAATGGCAGCATAATACAAATTTATCTAGATGATTTTTTTCTTCATTAACGTGCGAAACGCAATGATTCTGAAGTATTGTGATGCCCACTGATGCCTCATCACTTTAATTGCTCTTTTGGCTCGAAGCTGATAAGCAAAAGAGATAATCTGTATTGAGATGGTATGTTTGACCTCATTTTACGCACAAACTGAAAAATACATAGTTGAAGAAAAGTTTTTGCTCACAGCTTAGCCTTAGGGCAATTTCTCTGTTTGTATACATGCGGGCACTCTTTGTCATTGACTGAATTTTAATTGTTTATACTCTTGGTGTAGAAGAGGTTGCCTGATGTATATTTGCCAAACTTTCCTTTTCAGGTTGCATGCGCGACCTCAGACTTAGCGGTCAATCTATCTACTTGGACAGGGAGCAGCCTTCCGAGGGGCTTGAGATTGTGTCTTCTCAGGGTGTCTCTCTCGGCTGCTCCTCGGATGCCTGTATGAAAGAATCTTGTTCTTTTCCCCTGGTGTGTGTAGACCTCTGGAGAAAACATGAATGCAGGTAAGAATAGGAAACACCTCTTAGAGTAAGCACCTCTTAACAAGACATATCTGCCTTAGCCAAACCGTAATTTACCTACTCTGATTATTTGACGGCTGAGAGAAGAGACCTCGAAGGGACGTTTCACCTAGTACAACACAAATCATGGACAATAATGCAACAATGTATTTTTAGTCAACATTGCTTTATGAATAAGAAGACATTATGGAAAGAACAGGGCAACCAGGCTCGGTTGCTATGGGAGATGCCTTAATAATGGCCGCCTCTGGTACAGATAGGTGCAAATCTGGGCCAGTTTGATAGTTTGAGCCATGACTGGCCTACTGACACAGACCAGACATAAATCCTATAGGAGTTCAAAGGTTTGCTATTGGGGCAATCTATAGAATTAAATGGAACACTAAGATTAAACTAAACAGTAAAACCTCAAGTGACCACACAGGATGTCAAAGTTCTAGGACAACAGCCTCGGGGTAAAAGGCGCTGAGAGCCATTAGGGGACAGATTGAATACTTTGTCATGCTTTTTTATAGCAACAATAAGGACCTACAACTGAGAAGCCAATTTCCACTTTCCTGCTTCTTTTCACCTTTCTTTCAAACAGGGAATAATGGGTTCACTTCCAATAACATTCAATGTGATTAAAACTTCAAAAGCATTTCAGGATTTCTTTCATAACCTCTACCAGACTTTGTATCACATTGATTTAAAAGGTTTGTTTGACTTTTGTTTGAAACAATTTACTATCTTCTAATTGTTTTATGTCCGAACAGAACAACTACATAATGTTTCTGTTAAAACAGTGTAGGTTGCTTCCTGGCCATAGACCAGCTCTTCCCCTCCAAGAAGGATACCTGTGGGGTCAAGGGTGTTTGCCCATGCAGTCTATTCATGTTTTGTGTGCATTTGACGGTACCACTTGGGGTGTTACTTGGGTGCTTAGACCGTCTGATCCAGGCTTTATGCTGTGTGTCTGAGTTTCGGCCACATTACTGTAAGTAAGTTGTATATGTGGGTTTAAAGAAACTAAGACGAGGCAATTATAACCACGACTGCTATTTTGATATAATAGAATATTTCACAAAAGTGAGTAGACCCCTCACATTTTTGCAGAGATTTTATTACAATGATTAGTAGAACAACACTGAAGAAACATAGCTTTGACACAATGAAAGGTAGCCTGTGCATAGCTATTATAGCAGTGTAAATTAAGCCCTCAAAAAACTTGAAATATAGCCTCCAATAACTAAACCTCTTTGCATCAAAAGTGAGTACACCCTAAAGTTAATGATCCTGAAGTGTATGGACTCAGTACCTCCAGGCTGACCTCCCCACCTCTCTCTGTAACAATGCTGAGAGCACACCTGCCCCTATATTTTATAGATAGTATTTGGAAGTGACGCTATGCACGTTCACTCAGCTTGTTGGGACATTCAACACAAGCTTTGTTGTGGGTGCAACCTGATTTTTTTTAAAACGCTCGAGGACCATGGCCACTGTACTGCAGCTCGACTTCAGGGTGTTGGCAATCATATTGCAACCTTGGGCAGCCTTGTGTAGTGCCACAATTTATTTTTAAGGTCACCAGAGAGTTCCTTGGCATGGTGTGTCATCTTCGGAGTTTTAGTGACCAGTATGAAAGAGTGTACTTCAAATTGAACACACCTTCTCCCTGTTCATACCTGAGACCTAGTAAGAGCAAAAAGTCACAAGGTATTATGGAGGGAAAATGACAAGAATTGCTTTTTTTGGATATATAGACATGTTGTGCCTTTGAGGTGTACAGACACTGTTGAAGGCTTGTAAAAGTAACTAGTATTGTTTTGTACTAAAAAAAAAAATCATAAAATATTATGCTCCATAGAACATTAATAAATTTAAGTGTAACTTACTTTTGGAAGATGTGCTTCGAGAGGTCCTCCTCCGTGATAAAAAGTGGCCAAAAAAAGCATTCAGACCATTTTCTTAAAGGCATCAAGCTTTCTTATTCCACTTTCATTTAAAAAGAAACGGCATACCTCTCCTTTACACTTTACACCAACCAACCTGATTTTTTTTTACTTCCATGTGAATTCTGGGTGACGTCTCACAGCGCCACACGCTGGTAACGGCGGAAAGAAGCACTACAATAATATCCTGTACCCGGAAAAAGTTGCACACAATAAAAACTCTAACTTAAAGTAATGTCCGGATATTTTTCGACATCCCCAAAGAAATGTTCGTATCTTCCGTTTTACATAATTCGAATGGTATGTAGGGGAGCGTCTGTACTCACTTTTGTTGCTAGGGATTTTGCTATTGACGTCTATATTTTGAGTTATATTTTGAGAAGTGAAACAGTTGTCATTAAAATATTTATATTTGTTTTTTACCATTAAAGTTTGCATGGTAGTTATTAAAAATGAAATATACTGATTTTTGCACATTAAAAGGTGCACAGGATTTTGCAATATATTTTTTAATATATAAGGCGCAGTGGACTATAAATAATTAAAATTGTAGTAAGTGCTAGGGCCGCATATGAAAAATACTTTGAAATTAAAAAATATATTTCATAGAACCTAAATTATGATTGAAATATGTGTTCAACATTAAAATTAACTTTCCCGACAAACAATTATCATATTACCAATAAGAGGGCGCTCTAAGGCCACTCGAGAAGTTTCTTGGAACAGTTACCGTATGCAGTATAATTCAATTACTATGGAATTATGCATTTTCAATTTTATCCACTGTATTTTCTGGTATGAAAGGTACTCTGGTTTTTCAGGCGCACTGGCCAATTTGTGGATTTTATGTGCGCCTCATAGCCTGGAAAACATGGCATTTATCGCCTAAAATCTTTACGCTGTCATTATAATCTAACTTGAAGGGAAAGGGGTTCAATAACATGATATTCATGATATTTCTCTGAAAAAAGGATCAGTATCATTAGATACAAATACTCTGTATTTACTTTGATCTGATACCAAAATTCCGAGTACTGGCCATCTCTCTTGGGCATTCATGCCAAGTCCCTACTATAAATGCCTACATATTAAATACCTGCAAATATATGAGCATGATATCCAATTCCAATGGTTCTAAACCTAAGTTCAAACAAACCCTAGTCTCATGGGTTCGGTGGAGCCTGTGCCACGAGGGTCAAGACACACCGATTCATCCTGGCTATACACGATGGCATCACTAGCTACAGATGACCATTTGACGTTTTTGGGCCAATCATATTTCTGTCCATACTGACCATGTTAAACAAAAAAAGATAGTGGTCTGATGAATATGTATGATACAGATTCACGTGTATCATGGAGCATGATGGGCGTCAACGTAAGTAAGTCCTTGTCAAGAACTCACTCAGTTTGGTGCAGAAGCAAAGTGCAGGGATGCTAATTAGCTCAGCAAACAATGGTCTTTTATTTAGGCAGGATTTGTTACACAGGAATTCAAGTAGCAAGGCAACAGTTGTGGTGCAAAGGTTGAGCACCAGTTAGTGTTCCATTAAACCAAACAACGAACGTGACAGTCCAAAAGTTCGTCAGGCAGTGCTCTTAATCTAGAAGGGGAGGCAAGGGTTTGGTACACTGGAATAACAAGACTCTGAGACAAGAATGTTTGGTACGTGACATGGAAGACAACAAACTAGCACAGAGCCAAGGACACTTAGTATTTAAATAGTGATGAGGCAGGGTTGTGATAGAAAGGAAATCGAGGGTTAAGAACCACTGCATTAGAGGTAAGATGGGGCCTAAACAATCCAACTTAACCCTACCCGGCACGCAAGTTTTAAAACCCGACCCAAACCCAACAAATTAACTTGATTGGCAGGACTGCCCCCGAAGCAAACACAAAGTTTTAAATTTTTGTCGGGCCGCCGCCGGACCAATTCAATTGATTTTGCAGGACCGAGCCTGAAATAAATCCTGGGATTTTATATTTTATTTGTGAGGACACTAGATGTAAAAGTTTCAACACTTTTCTTTATGAAAATTTCATGGCATACATTTTGTAGTCTCACTTTATCCTGTTGTAGTTTTAGTAGAGAAACATTTGAGATATCTTAAGATTTAAATAATGTACATATTTAATGGTGGGACACAGAGTAAGAGGCCAAACAATGAGTGTGAATAAAAGATCTTTTTGCGCACTTGTTCATTTACGCGTAGAAATACTGCAGCCCACTAGGCTTTAAATAGGTTAATGCAACTCTAATAAATGAGAAAAGATGTATAAAATTGTTATTTGTGTAGTATGAAAATGGAAAATCTTAAGAAATGATCATAGAGCCAAAACCCAAACTAGATAATAAATAAGGAATAACATTCTTTATTGTAATTATTTGCATCGAAACACACACAAAAAGAGTAACTAAATGCAATACATAAATAAGCAAGCTAGATAGAATACGTTACTAGTTTAAATAAATATGGACAAAAATAATGTGTCAAGGCCACCACTAGAAAAGTAACCAAACAAAAGTTAAACATGCGTAAAAATGAACCAACTGAACATTGCAAGAAAAACACTATCATATTCAGATAAAAAGAAATAGTTCAGTGTAAATACAATAAATGTCGAACATGAAAAAACAAATATACATTACAAACTGTGCAAAACACATATACCAGAAGAGCAGAAGAGTGAATAAAAAATGAATGAGGACTCATTGATTTAAAATAAAAAGCAGCAAGAGAGAAGACAGTGAATTTAAAAAAAAAGGCAGCGCTGCAGTGAGAAGGGTGCCTGAAGTCATGATTGACATTTTAGGCCTGACCCGGCCCGAATTTTGGATCAGTTAAGGTTCAGGCTTGAAATCGTACTTTTACACTGCATAAATTAAAAAAAATGAATGCACTTCAAGTGAGTTCATATTTTATTTTTTCTATTCAAACAGGTGTCCTCTAGGTCACATCACAAAAGAGAGTTCTTCTGGCAAAGCATGTGTCTACACTCTGTGCGCCAGCCGGCCGTGTCGCCACGGTACCTGCATGGCTCATTCGCCTTCCCGTTATACGTGCCAATGCAAAAAAGGATACCACGGACGGCACTGTGAGGTGACAATGGCCATGTTCCACAACCAGGATGCCCATGGCCTGAGCCTGAGCTCCATGCTCGCTATCAGCATCTGTGTTATGGCCTTTCTAGGTAGCTATGTTGACTATGTGCTCTTCTATTTGTGGTGACTCTACATTTTCACATCCACTGTTTGTGTTTGGTCGTTTTCACATGCTTTTGTTGCCCATCTCTATCTTAATCATCATTTGTGTTTGTCTCTCGTTGTTAACTATTTGCTGCTATTTGACACTTCTTGTTAATGTGTATGTTTCCCTGTATGTGTGTACGTTTTAAACGTGTTATATATGTCCAGCAGTGACTCTGTTTCCATACAGGTCTGATTCCATTTGTCAGTATTCCGATTATGTTAAGCCATGTAAACGCGCTTCGAAATCCAAATCTGATAAAGGTTTTAGTCCCGATGTGAATATTCCTATTGAAATGGTGTGGTTAGTCCAGGAGCCACCAAACTTTTTCCTGTGGTTTAGTTTTTAACAGAAAACCTCTGACAATTGCTAGAGTGCCTATATCTCAAAATCTATTGTTTTCCAGAAAAACACAATAAAGTAACTCTTCTGGATTCTTCACAGAACAAAAGTCAGAAAAGCTTAATACCCATATTAATTAAATAATTCACACACAAATAACACTCAGCGAGTTCTTTAGAGGAAAAACAGTGCATGGCACATTGACTTTCTGTTTTGCTGTGTGTCTTAACATGTCCAAGTTGCCTTGTGAAAAGGCAGTACTTTTTATCACATTTTGACACTATTTAGTCACAGTACCAGGGACAAATGTTAATTTTGTTGTGTATTATACACTTTTCAACGACAATAAATGTGTCACTTGAGAGTAAGATAGCTTTCAATGTCTTTTCATATGTCATCTATATCACTGGTAAGAGTGCGGTGCTCCCACCATTGCGATCCAAGTTTGAATTACTTGACAACCATAAACTGCAAATGCCATAAAGATTGCTTGGGTCACTGGTCAAATCTAAATATAAGAAATAAGGTCTCTGACAAAACAAATGCTCCTTAGCATAGACAGACAGACGCGTACTAGTGTGGAGGAGATGTAAGTATTGGGGCTAATATATAGGCTATTTTATGTAGCAGAGTAAGTGAGTGAGTTTTTTCTTCACAAATCTACTCAGGTAAAAACTACAGTGATTTAAAAATACTCCTTAAAGTACAAGACTTACTCAAGTAAATTTAACGGAGTAAATATAATTCGTTACTACCCATCTCTGCTGTCATGTAAGCGATTAAGTTGGACTGCTGCAAAAATCTGACTTCTGATCCCAGTTGGACTACTCCTCGCTTGTATGTAAACAAAGTCATTGTATACGAATTAGTGCCCAGTCAAAATGAATATTTGGTAGATAAGGTACTGGTTGGAAAAAAATCACAAAGAAATCCGCATTGATTTGTATTTGAAAATTAAGTCTTGAAAGACTCCAATGAACGCGCAAGCTGCTATATACATACATATATATATATATATATATATATATATATATATATATATATATATATATATATATATATACATTTTTTTTCCTCTGCTGTGTCCCTTGTCACTTTGAATGTTACATGATGTATTCAAAAGTCATTTTCATTCTTCGCTTTACCTTTCATCTGTCAAAATATTTTTTATTTCGCTAAGTTGTGTGTCATTTGCTTTCCCTAGATGTATTTATGTTGTTGTTGACATTTTGTTTCTTCTAAGCATAAAAAGCATGGATGCATGTTTTTGCGTGTGTAAACGTGTATTTGTGTTAACACATTTCTGTATATAAAGGGCTGTCCAAATAAAGTTTTACGATTTTTAACGTGGACATATATTTTTTTAAAACAAACTTAAGTTGAGAATGTGAATTTTAAAAATATGTTACATTTAAAGCAGATCATTTAGCTTTAACAGCTTATATTTAAAGGGACCGTGCATATTATGTATTGACCTCTAGTGGTATAAAAAATCTCATCTCATCTCATCAGCTGCACCGCTTATCCTCAGTAGGGTCGCGGGGACAGATAACTCACTCGCTCAGTCACACCTAGGGACAATTTGGACGGGCCAATTCACCTGAAATGCATGTCTTTGGAATGTGGGAGGAAACCGGAGTGCCCGGAGGAAACCCACGCAAGCACGGGAAGAACATACAAACTCCGCACAGTAAGGCTGGGAGCTGGATTTGAACCCACGCAGGAGGTTCCCACGACCTCAGAACTGCGCCGCCGTGCTGCCCGGTATAAAAAATAGTTTTGTAAAAAACGACATTGAAGTAAATACTTGGCAAAAACACATGAACTATCCTACCAAGATTTTTTAATTTAAAAATATCACAGGTCAATAAATTTTCATTTATTTTACACAGTGGAGTCATTTTTAAAATGTCTATTTTTTTATTAGATGGGGTATGTAAACAAGGTGAAAAATCCAACTATGGTGGATTTGCTCGAAAGTGAAACAAAATAAATCCAGGTTAACTCAATAAGGTTCATCTAGTCTGGCCGGCGCTTTTTGGTTTTTATGTTGCACATTTGCCAAGCCAGGGCACGACTATATTAAGCCAGCTGTAGATATTTGGGATAAATACACATTCACAGCGTCTTTAAATAGACCCCCACGATCAATCTTTGAATCACGGTGGCATGGGATGTACGACAGACCTAAATACAGGACACAAGGGGACATAAAACGGGGATGTGATCAAACCCCAACAGGGGATGTTTATTCAATAAACCAAAAAAATTATTTACTGTTGATAAGGGATAGTGGACTGCTGAGGAAGGGGAAACTTTAGATGGAATCTTAGTTGAAGAAAGTCTTGAAAGGAGTTTTTTCAATATTGGGCAGGCAGGTATGGAAAAGAAGATTTGGGAGTACCATTAAAAGTTGGCTGGTAAGGAATGTCTTGGGATGAGGAGGGGAAAGCTGAAGAGGGGAGACTTGGGAGATGGATTTGCAAAAGAGGTCTTGAGGTGGTGAAGGTCTTGACAAGAAAATTTGGAAACATGTTTTTTAAAATGGCTGATGAAGAAGGTCTTGGGCCAAGGAGGTAACTGAAGAAGAAACTCTTAGTAAGACAGGTTTGTCATCTTGGCAGGTGAATGTCTTGAGAAGGATCAAAACCGAATCAGCATAGTAGAATGGGAGGCTGGAGTATTTATAGTAGGGGTTAGCTAAATGGCTGATTGAGAGCTCCTGGACAGAGAGAGAGAGAGAGACAGAGAGAGAGAGAGAGAAAAAAAAAGAGAGATAGAGAGAGAGAGACAAGGGAATGGGCTAATGGGGTCATCTCTTGGTAAAGGGAGGCCTTCAAGCACTAAACCATTCCACACGGATCAGAAAATTTAAAAGTTTGGACCATTGTCATTTAAAGTCATGGAGTTTTAGAAAGATGTGAGGGGGATTTTGACATGATCACTGTTGTTTAGGAAAAGGGGAAACCCTGAAGACATTTGCGCACCGATTGAATGAAACTTCATTTTAAAGATCATAGTGATGTTGTTCAGGGCTCAGATGTCTGCCTTTTAGACAGAATGCCTAAGTCCAGTTCTTATTTTTATCTTTTAAGTTTTTTTGTTACATGTTTATCCTGGAGTGCCGCAACTAATCTAATTGAAAACCATGTTCACTGCATTATTATTAATGAGAAGAAAGACTACTTTAATTATAATCAATATAATTTTTTTTCCTGTTTATCCTTATAGCCTTTCAGCCTTATGCTCCTTGTTTTATAAGCTTATCTTCTCTGTTCCTTTATCTTCTTTGCTTTTTACCTCACTGTGAATGTGTGAAACTGGAGTGTCATGCCCAATTTCGTTGTCACAATATGTTAACCCATTTTGTAACAATGACAATAAAAGTATATTCTATTCTATCCTTCATGAAGAAAATAATTCTCTATCTTGGATGAGGGAACAGATGAATAAGAGTTGGACCTATACATATACTAAATTATGCTTATCAAAGACTTCATTAATATAATCTTTGGACATTTTGTGTCACTTTTTCCATTTTTAAAGTTAGCAATAATTTACACATACATCAAGGCTTTAATAGCAACCTCAGCGTTGACGGGCAGTGAGGTGTGACAATTCTAATACAAAGCCCATATTGTCATGTTATTTTGCCCATTTTATTTCGGTGGGCCGGGTGAAAAAGCCTGACTTGCTGGCCACCCTTGGGATAGGCCAACATTATGTTTATTGGTCATATATGGACAAAGTATAAGATCGAGATTATGCATTGGCAGATACAACAAATCAAATAAATCTTTTTTCTGCCTGATTTTTTAACCCAATGTACCCTGTGACTCAAAATGTTTGCCCACCCCTTTGCCCAGGGTATTGTTGCATATTTTGATGATGTTCCTCAAAGCAAAATGTTTGCCATCCAGCGAAGGTAATCAAATGATTGTGGATGGCCTCGTAAATCGTGTAGGATCTTGGAAGGTTTACAATATATAAGCGACCGCATCCGCTTCTGTTGGCTTTTTAAATATGTATGTGCTCACTCCAGTAGCACACGAGGCACTTAAATAGACAAACTAACACTTTTGGTCACGCTTAAGTTCATTCCGGAGATCTTTGGGGATGCGTGGAGTCCTCATGAATGTAGAAAGGCAAACGTGCATGAGTGTCTTGAACTCCGTTGCTCCCACAATTCTCTGTAGGGCTGCCATGTTGTTTACGAGTCTTGGTGTCAAAGACAGTCTTATAAAACGCTTGGCCGGCTCGATACTCGGGCCTTGCTTCCACAACAAACTTGCCTCCAGGGTATGCGGCTTTTGGTGGAACTCTTATTGCTGCACTTGTGTAAAAGTGAAATGTATAAAGCTGACCTCAACATATGATAATAGATTCATATCTTATCCTGCACACACCTGTTCCCAAAAGACACATCCATTTTGAGGAAAAAGATAATATTCAGCTCCAAAAATAGTGGAGCACTTTGAAAACATAGATGATTTGAATGGTGTCAAAAATGAACTTGAATATCTTGAATTACTTTTCTAACATTAGTTAGGTGACTTATTGGTAAAATACATGTGATACCTGAATCAATGTATTTTGAACTTGAAAAGAGAACAGACAAAACTGTACAAATAACCTTCAGATAAGAAAATGCCAGTCTGTTCTAAGGGTCCTCCCCCGAGCCCGTTCTTTTTTTACCGTCTCTTAAGAGCGCACTTGATTCAAAGCCACAAGCTCAAATTTAAGAAAAGAGCTCAATTTTTTTCCTTGTATGGCCTGCTCCGGATTTAAACCCGCTGGCTTAAACAGTCACAGACATGAACTAATTCACGTCCATGTGTTACATTTTAAGCTGAGAGTTTTTTATGTCATATGTTTTCAAATTATGTGACCATTCAAGTTGGTGATTACTGAGACATGGACATATTTACTACTTCGATGAAAGAAAAAGTGAATTAGGGCTGGGTCATGTGCTGGTTACTTCTGTCTTTCTCCATGCTTGTGAGACATTGACTCTCACAACAAAAACGGTAAAGAAAAGACAGGACATGGAGATGTGATGCCACAGGTAACTTCTAAGCATCAGATATTTAGCCCATGTGTCAAACGAAACAGTGCATAACACCATTAGAGGACACATTGGACCCTACGAAGAACAATTGTCAATTGTGCGCGGACAGAAACTTCAGTGGTATGGTCACGTTACAAGATCATCAGGACTGACCATGAGAATTCTCCAGGGCACAGTCCAAGGAGAGGAAGACCGTAAAAGAACTGGGCCGACGACATTAAGGAATAGACCGGTGTCAACTTTGCCACGACTCAAGAACAGGCCAGGGGGTGTGAACAGTGGACAGAGTCCTCATTGGTTCTCCGGTTATGTGAACCGTGAACTATGTCAAATGTGTTCTTCATTCCTAGAGGGTAGTGCCAGGGCAACCATACTGAGAACAGTGCCAGATTGTAACACAGAAGTGGAAGTTAGATTTTTTGCTTTGCCAATGGTGGCTTCTGCGGTCTTAGATCAAAAAACGATACTGCTTGGAGAAAACTCACACAGGCACTGGGAGAACCTTAAAAAACATACAAAAATCCCAGTAGCTGCATTTGAACCTGGAGACATCTGAATTATAGGGCTTACGCGCTAAACACTCAGCCGCGGTGCCTGTCTACATACACTATACTGTATAATGTTTGGAAAAGATTAACCTTAGGTTGCAAATAATCCAAGTAGAAAACAAAAATAAAATTGAGAGTGGAAGTTGAAAAGCAGCTGTTCAAAACAATTTCATGCTTTCTTTTTCCTAATAGAAACCCCAAAATGAATGCAGAGTCCGCTTTTTGGGGCTTTTTTCCACATCTAGGATAACTTAACTGAACGTCAGTGACAGACAGCAGAGAACAACTTTCAATTATTCAAAAAATTGAATCATTTTGAAGTAATACCTTTTTCATTGTTCCACGGTTAAATGTCATATTATTGTTTCTATACCATGACATTACAACACTATTTTTCAGAAAAAAAAAGACAAAAAGCATTTCACATAAAAAATATGCTTTAGAAAACTCACCCATCAAAATTAGCGAACATAGTAAGCGTAAGTTAAAGGACAACAATGACTTAAACATGAAACAAAAATGAAAAGAAATGATCTGAAATGATCTGCATTTATATAGCGCTTTTCAAGTCAATGACTTCCCAAAGCGCTTTACAATGTGCTCCACATTTCCCAATAACGGCCTTGTATTGCAGCCATGTAAGACGCTAACCTGCTTATTGGGGCTATTAGGGGTTCAGTGTCTTACCCAAGGACACTTCGACATGTAACACGGACAAGCCGGGATTCAAACTGGGATCCCTTGAGCTACTGCCGCCACGATCTGAAGGTTAGAACAGTCAGCAATGCGTAAGAAGTTTACAGCACAACTTCGGCCACACGATAGTACTATTTTTTCACACTGCTCTCATGTGAACTTGATCCATTCTTCTTCCAGCCTCTTCCACAGTTTGGTGATTGTAGTGGGTTTTGTGACCATAACTTTGTCACCAATAATTTTCCAGTGGTTCTGCTTTGGGTTGAGATCTTTAATCTGGGCAGGCCATGCCATTGATTCAAAGTTTCCATCTTCAAGGAAATGATTTATCCGTTTTGCTCTTTGACATGGATCGTCCTGCATGAAAATGCAGGCTGATTGGGCGATGAATCCAAGTAAGGAACCATGTTATGTTGAAGAAAGTTCCGATACATATTTGCATTTATTCGACCATGTAGCTGTACAAGAGGCCCAACTTTTGCTGCAGATAACATGCCCCAAACCATAACACTTTCTTCTCCACTTTTCACTAGCATTTTTCTGTTTAGTTAACAAAATGTTTCTCATCTGACCCAAATACATTAAATTTGTTTTCATCACTGAAGTGAACTCTGAGCCAGTAGTACTCTTTTCAAACAACATTCTCCTCAGCAAAGCTCGGTCCAGCCTTTTAAAATATAGTCTTAATGACTGGTTTGATCACTCCATTGTGGGCCTTTAGTCCACAGGCTCTTAAATGGCGAGACAATGTATGGCAAAACATATACTAACCATGTTCAGCACTGAACTGGCAAGCAACTCCAGCTGCATGGTGAAAACAAGTACCAAATTGACATCCTTCCCAGTGACCTCTCTTGCATTTATCTTCCATGGACGACCAGCCATTCAAGGCAACTTGAATGAGTTTGTTTGTTTTGTAAAGATTTAATATTCTTGGAATTACGGATTTAGAATGATCCACTTGCCTTGCCATGGCTGGTCATACCCTTCGTTTTCAATTGGACAACCTGCTGCCGGAGGTTTCAGTCATTTTAGAACTACCCACTATCTTACAAAGTCAGTCAAACTGGCAAAAATAATGCCAATTGAAAAGGGGTTGACAGATAATCAAGAAATTTTGCACATGTGCTAGATTAGCTCCATTAAGTGGGATCCACCAGAAAGTGGTCCTTTAATTTTTATCAGTGCATATTGGCAAAATACTTTTTTAAAAATTGAAATACCTCATCCATTTTGTGAAAAACTGTTGTAGTAGCATTGCATAGACACAACAAAATGTCTTTAAACTGCTGAGCAGTAAAGTTGGGATGTTTTCAGAATTTTCCAACTGTTGTAAATTGTTAGCTAATTTAGATGTTTTTGTATATACATACATACAAACATACATACATACAAACATACATAATCAACACCATTTTGCTTGCAAGTGATAAGACAATCTTGGGGGCTGTATTTTTATTTCCATTCAAAAGGCTGTATAAAAACATTGATTGTACAATAAGACAATAAAACCGTTTCGATTATACCCACGTAGCAACCTGAAATAATACAGACACACACAATGGGTTAAAAAGCTATGAAAACAAAACAAAATATGGAAAACCTTCTCGCATTTCAGCCCGCTAGCCCTGACTTCAATAAATGTTGTGTAAATCATTTGGTTGTGGTCTCGATTTCACGAGCAGCCTTTTCCACTGCATGATGCACAGCCATACATAAGTGCTCTCAACAAGTACGCGGTCCACCAACTGGGTGCTAAATAAGAGAGGAACGTCTGCTCTGCCTCAGTAAACATTAAAACTTAAAGCCATCATCCATTATTAAGGTGTACATAAGGCAACACAGATGGACCAGAGTGTGAATCCTACGTGCACTATCGACTTGAGTCGTGCTTACGTCGGAACGACCAAGCTTCATTCGCCCGTCGTCAAATCTGTTGCTTTGTGAGAGGATAGTGGAAGAAATGAGTTATATATGTGGGCAGAGTAGCCAGAAAATGTACTCAAGTAAAAGGACTGTTACTTCAGAATAATATGACTGAAGTAAAAGTAAAAAGTAGTCATCCAAAAATGCATTTTAGCAAAAGTATAAAGGTATGAGGAAAACAAAATACTCAAGCACTGAGTAACTCTAGCAAAGTATTATTTATTGTTTTTTTTTTTGTTTTGTTTTTTAAACAACCATTCAATCAGATCATCAAATCATCAAAGTCCATCTAATCACCAATGAATTACAAGTCTGTGTTATAGTGAGTCTGTGTACCCAGACAGTTTGCTTGGGTGAACCCATTGTGGATCAAAACAATATGCCGTATATAAATATGTGAGACTAAAGCTATATACACTGCGCATAGAGTCCATTGTTCACAGATCCCTTAATCACCAGGGCATGTGACAATACTTATACCAGATCCCAAATCCTTGGGGAAAAATGTTTTTGTTCCAACATTTTGATTATCTGCATTGTATCACTTGTGGCTTCCTTGTGTTTGTTGAAATACAAATTTTGTGGAAATGGCGTTACATCATTATGCTTTTGTGACATATGAAAGACTCTGGTTCGTATATTTTTGTATAGTGTATTTTAAATCTATATATATCGAAAACATGTATGAGTTTAAATGGATAAGTAACTAGATGGATAAATAAATATATACGACGTTTCCATCAAATAAAATAAAGAAATAAATTATTTTAAATAAGTAACATATAATTTAAAATACATTCCCTAAATACATAAATAATTCAATAAAATGGTGTAATAAAAATACATCAATTAATGAAGAGGTGTGAAATGAAAAGGTACCTTTAAGCGGCTGTCATGTAATACAGTACAAAAAAATAACCCTACTAACCCTGCTCACTAGTGCCACCTGGTTGTTTGGTCCATTGGTAAAATTCAAATTAAAAATATGCAAGGTCTCTGACAAAATAATCACATCTTAGGGCCTGGTCACACAGCCTTTCACGGGCGTATCGAAGCTGAATCACGGCCAGAAATTTCTGCCTTTGAAGCAGACGCTGTTGGACGCTTTGAGATCGCGATACAGATGAGATACAGCCGTGCTTTACACGCGGCAAGAAATTCACACGCGGTTGGCCGCGCGAAACAGTTTTGCGCTGCTCAAAACTTTAGACCACGGGTAACCGCGGGCGCCACACGTGGTACACACGAGGTAATGACGCGGTACAGACGCGGAACGACGGCGTGGTTACACGCGGGTAGGACGCAAAATTTTAGCGGGTAATCGCGGGTGGAGCACGGTCATAGCACGTTTGTTCTGCGCCTGTATCGCGGTGTTATCACGTGAATTAGCGTGTGTAACGCGTGTGACGGTCAAGCGCCTTTCTCCGCGTATATACAGCGCGATTTGCCGAGCACACGTCAGTTGTGCTCGAGACTTCAAGGGGTGAACATGGATCCCCGTCACCGTAGTGACCTCGTCTGAATCCATTTTTATTTCTTGACATTTCTTTTCATTTCATAACAGGATAATAAAATAAAAATGAAAAACTATTACAATAATAACATATTGGCTTCTTCTTCGGTGCCATAGCTTGAAATCTTGATCTTCACGGGACTGTTTCTTGAGCGGTTATGATTTCTACAGCCCGGCTCGGCAGCTTTTATACACGTGGTCCACACGCGGAAAGGATGTGGAACTGACGCGATGAGGAAGCGGAACAGTCGCCGGCGTCTGTTTTGCGGGCATACACGGATGAACAGCGGGTTGGCCAATTTTGCGCATTTACTACCGCGGGCAACCACGGGCAAAAAAAAATCGCCAAATTTTACCCGCCATACAGACGCAAAAGGCTGTGTGACCGGGCCCTTAGCATGGACATATTCACATGAGGGGGATCTACATAACAATTAAATGCAGACTAATGTAGCGGAGTAAGAATAAAGTTTCTTCTTCACAAATCTCCTCAAGGAAAAGTAAAAAGTATAATAATTTAAAAATACTCCAATGAGTACAAATTGTCCCAAAACATACTCACGTAAATGTCACTCATTAGTACCCAACCTCTGAATGTGGTCCACTGATAATATTAATGTTGTGCCTGGAGCTAAATGTTTTTCCACCACTTGCCCATCCCTCACCCGTCTCGTTTTTTGCGCCCCCTCATCCATTTTCTAACTTCCCCATATCGGTCTCGCCGCTGTTCTGCTGTTCTAATTAACCCCAGACTCAGAGTTCCAGGCAACCGGGTCAAGTGTTATGATGGAGACGTTGTGATTGTTTTTCTGCTCACTCATCCATAATGTACGAAAAAGTGCGGGCTTAGAGAGTTACCGATGTTATGAATGGATGTGTGAAGGGTGCAATGTGTTTCTCTTCAACTTGAGTGATTATTGATCACGCCGCAAAACCTGTGCACCGCACTCTGGAGAAAATGAGAGGCAATAGCAAACTGCGAGCCATTGTCAAAAATTGTCACAGACCTCAAGGATGACATGTGATATTCTTTTGTAAAGAGCACCGCCGAAGTCACCTAGGTAGTTGTCAGGTTCAAAACGATGTCTGGGTGAAATAAGAGACTTTTGAGTTACAATCAAACTTGTTTATTAAAGAAAAGCAAGCACATTGAAACAAGGCAAATTGCGCTCTTGGATTGCTATGAAATAACCCCACGGACTGAAGCGTGAGCCTCCTTCTTACCCCGTTTCATATATCTCTGATTGGAGGATAAAATAAAACACGTGCACGTAAGCGCATTCTGGTTGGTTTAGACAGGAATCACATATTTAAATGCGGTGTATAATGTTGGTCGCTAGATGGCGTGCAAGTATAATAAATGATACATCACAACAGTTTACTGTTTAAAAATAGAAGTCTTGAGAAAATTACCAGTGCCCTCCTAATTGTAGTTCCTTTGGCTTGGGAAGCTTATGCTCTTGTCCTTGGGTTGTATGGTTTAGCCGAAAGGAGTTCCGTGCATTTGTTTGATAACAGATAGTGAGCCAACTAGTCGCCTCCAAATTTTAGAGACAAAATTCCTTTGGCTTGGGAAGATTATGCTCTTGACCTCGCTCCAGAAAACAACTCGAAAATGCAACTGCATACTTTTTGAGTAAATGTATGAAAGAAAAACTATAGAATATAGTATAAAAGGCACACCTAGACCATAATTTCCCTTACAGTAGTTTGCTACAGCGCTCAGTCGGAGCCCTGCAGCACAATAATAAAATACAATAAAAAAATGAAAAAAAATGCAGAAAATTATGGAGGGCCGATCCTGCCATTTGTAAAAGCAAATGTTTAAATAAATAGCCCACATACCTACAAATACAAGTCATATACATAATTTAACAAATATATAAATTACATGTTATCTTAATATTTGACTTTTTTTTTTCATTTTTATGCATTTGGTCATTTATTTAATCAATTATTGATTTTGGTTTTTAATTTTCTCATTTATTCTGTAATGTATTTTGTCGTGTATTTCATCTTGTAATTTGTCACAACAAAATGTTATTCATTAAGGAGGCTGTCCAGTGTCCTAAAATTTTCCTGTATTGGTTGATCAATGATGAACAAATGGGCTATTACACCATTCAACCAAAAGGTGAAATGCTCAGCCAGTTACAGCTCGGGACAATTTGGACTGGCCAATTAACACGACATGCATGTTTTTGGAATGTGGGAGGAAACCCATGCAAGCACAGGGAGAACATGCAAACTCTACACAACCTCAGAACGGTGCCGCACAAGCGCTAACCAATGCTCCGCCGTGCTGCCACTAATTTATGAAAATTGAAAAAAAGAAGTAAGACCTTCATTCTGACCGACATGTTTGTCACTTTCTGGTTTGCATGAGTTTTTGCATGAGTTGAATAGACAGTATTATAAATGAATTTGATGTTTGTGTTTTTACTTTTTATACAATAACACTTATAAACACTACAAGACCCTTAATCTTTGTGAAGGAAAAAAGACCCCAATAATATTTTTATAATCAAATATTAGACCACTGATTCATAATTGTTATTTAATTGTGAGCCTCCGAAAGACCCCCAGCCCGGTTAAGGCACACTTTTTAGACCATTAAATTACTAGTCTGGCCCCCATGTGAGTGGTTTTACTACAATATAGCCCCTGAGCTCAAATGAGCTTGAAACCTCTGCTCTAGATGACACTTTTCGTCTAAAGATGCATTAATGCATCATTTTTATTCAAACCAAGATGACAATCTAGAGAAGAAACATTTACATTGTATGTATTTGTATAAATGTTTTGAATTTTTCATAAAGTGTGATTTTTGTAATTTACTATACAGCACTGGTCACTGGTCTAGCAGTCGCAGCTACGGCGACAGGATGGTACGTGTGCTGTATTTGAGTCAGATCAGGAAACTCATTCTGCTACTCGTAGCCATGGACACTACAACAATCTGTTTCATTTGGAGGAGCAAATCCCTACCCCAAAAAACATCCCAGAGACAGGTGACAAACCACAGGAAGTGGTGCCCTACAACCCAGGTGTTTAAGGGATCCGTGAACCGTTAATACTGCTGTACTAAAATATGGAAGATCTGTATTTAGTATTTAGCTGCTCTGTAAGTCTCTCTGGCAGGGATCTGCTATTGCTTTAGACAAGTGGTGTCAAACATGCAGCCTGTGAGCCGGATCAGGCCTACCAAGAGTATTGATCCGACCTGCGAGAGAAACAAAAGCGGAAACTGAGCTGCAGTTTGAAATATGTCCACTTGATATTGCCAAAGGCAGGCGCCACTCAAAAAACAAATGTCGCTGTATTCTGTACATCTTTGTTGCTTTATCTCTTTGTCTCTTATACTCGCTGTTTCTTTTTCTCTGTCTATCTTTGTATTTTCTCTCTCTCCCTCTCTCCCTCTCTCTCTCTCTCTCTCTCTCACGCTCTCTCTCTCTCTCTAACACACTGTTTTTCTTCTTTGATCTACTGGTCTGACCCCGTGACTAAAATTTCCCGACCGTGTGGCCCCCTGAGCTCAAATGAGTTCGACACCCCAGTTTTAGACAAACCAGGCTTTGACCTAACACTGCCCAGGGTAAAGATTCCGTCAACTGGCCCACAGGAACCTGCTGGCTTTGATCAGTAACCCAACAAATCAGTAGAAGGGCTCCAGGGTCTCTGTGTCCAATTAGTATGTCCTACCTGTAAAACCAGAAGAACTAATGATCCTTTTTATGCTAGCCACACTCCAATGCAGTGCGGCTTTTGTTCACATTCCACCAATGTTGTACATTTCATTGGAGTTGATTTGTTTCATGTATTTCCTCTATGTCCACCATTGTTGCTGGGTGAAATACTAAATTGAATCTGCTCTTTGCCTCCCCTCAGTGTTGTTGGTGGGCCTCTTTATGTACTCGTGCTGGAGGAGGCACAAGGGGCTGGCAGAGGGCGTCAGCCACATTTCTGCACATCACGGCGAGTGGGAGGACAGCAGGGAGAACGTGCTCAACTACAACGAAGAAGGAGGAGGGGAGCAGGATCAGGTAGCAGACATTTGAAACATCCCTTATTTATTTAGGTAAAACCGTTTTTATCAGTGTGCATACTAGTAGCAGTGTTGGAAATAACCTGGACAGGAGAGTTGAAAGGGAGACTGTGAAATGGGCTAATGCTGCCATCTCTTGGAAAAAGAGAGAGACTGCAGGCACAGAACTATGACAACCTACCATATATTTTCACATCCATTACATATTTAAGACTATACGATAAAATGGTGAAATCAGGAGGGTCATCAATCCACAAGTTTGGGTATGTGTCACCAGAAGCGTCCCCATGCTATTGGTGAGGGAGCGTGGCTTATACAGAAAGAACAAACCAACACGAAATCAATGGGGAAAACAAAAAGTGGTCTTTA
Source organism: Urocampus carinirostris (assembly GCF_059441175.1). Lineage (NCBI taxonomy): Eukaryota > Metazoa > Chordata > Actinopteri > Syngnathiformes > Syngnathidae > Urocampus > Urocampus carinirostris. Next base: position 40,917,742 of record NC_142355.1, read on the forward strand.
TATTTATAAACTATTTTTTTGCACTATATCATGCCTAAAAGAAATAAAACGTCTTAGACTGTACTCAGCAATGGAGGATACTATGTTGACTTACCACATACCTGAATCTTTATTCATAACAGACACAAATTAGATGTGGCTTGGAAAAAGTTGAAAATTACATACCATCGCCTGGCCTCTTGGGATACCCCGTATCAGATTTGTTTGTAACCCATGCACACCATTTGACCATTTTAAAGTTTTAAGTGTGAAAAAAAACACAGAAAAACAAACACAAACTGACAAAATGCAATGCACTTCAATGGACGTTGGAACACAGAAGGTCCAACTCTTTTGGGTTGGCTACAGGCACAGTGATCGGATCATCACATTTGAGGGAGGAGCTTAGCCATAGATCAATTTGCAGCACTAATCATAAAACGTAAACTTTGAAATGCTTAAAAAAGTCCTATTCATCAACAGAGACACCAAATGGTTGTTTTTCTCTCAGCGTTCTTTTTTGAGTTTATTTATTTGTTCCAGGACAATTTTCTGTTTTCTCCATTCTCTAACATTCGTCTATGGGCTGCTGAATTTTTGGCTTGATATGCGTAAATTTAAGCATGTTCAGCAAATTTGACCTTGAAAAAAGTGTTACATGCAGAAACGCTTCCTCTTGGCAACCTGAGTTGCCATCTAACAGGTACCAATATATTATTAAAAATATGAAAGAGACTGGGTAAAATTTTTACAACTCTCGATAAAGGTAATTGTGAACAGCGATGTTTAACTCGAGTTAACGTGTGGGCGAAGCGAGGATAAAAAGAAAAAGAGGAAGCAGCCAATCAGCTTCCGTGGCTGTTGGTGCCACAGGAGCAGACTCGGGTGCCCCGCATCAGTAATCATCAGTTACTAAAAATAGATCATGGGTGTCTTGTTGTTTTTTTTTTTTTTTAAATATTGCAATGATGAGATAAAATCAAATGCTTTTTTCTACATGATCTATATCCTTGGAGGTCTTCTGGTTAAGATCCGGCATTCTAATCACCGGTTTTGATTCCTGTTGTAATTGTGGTTAGCAAAATTTTTTGACTGACCGTTCAAACTTAGAATTATTTTGGGGAAAAAAATAATGTGCAATGTACAGGAATAAATGCGCGAACACGTACATTATAGTTTTAATGTATTGTTATGTTAACAGAAGACCAAAACTGTGAAAATATTAAATAAATGGAAAACTATAAGAGCAGAATATTTTAATAAGTTATTAAGTTCAATTAATATTTTCTATTTGTTGTATGTGTATTGATTATTGTTTGTTTGACTTCATTTTTAAGTGTTGTTGTCATTTCTATTAAGTTATTCCCTTTTTTTTTTGGTCAATATTCATTTGAAATCCTTTTTGTATATGTATTTTTATTTTCTTCTTAAATTATAAGCTTGAAATTAAGTAGACACTAAAAATACAGAGAGAATGACATCAACAGACAGACTTTAAATGTAAATATCATTTTTGGTTTTAGGATTACTTTTATTTAACCTTGCCTTTATTGTCATCATCCAGTTGTTAAGTGGACATGTGATGGTCATGTTGGTTAACAAATCAATACCTTAAAAAAAATGGTATCTGCACTGACACTGATACCGGTATCAGTACTCACCCGTCTCAAATTTGGTTTGTTGAATTTTCTGACCGAAGGTCACAATAATTAGAAGCTTTTTCTATGGTTCTTTTTGAGCTATTGACACAAAAGTATTGCTGGTTAAGAATGACGTTTTGTATTCAAATGTGATGTGATTTTTTTTCAGATTATAAAATGTATTTGAAATATTTTTTGAATATCTCTAGACTGTATGTGGCATAGATGTGAGTGGCTGTATGTGGCACAGATGCCGTATGCATGTTTTTTCGTTTGTTTGTTTTATAATCCTTGTTTTTTTAGCACAGGCAAAAATCAGATCATCTGTGACTGGCCAGACATATAAAAATAAAAGAACAAACATAATGAGATAATTGGATGGATACACAAGAAGAATGATTTGATGGCTCGGATGAAAAATACTTTGCTATATGTTTTAATATTGAAACATGTCTGATGGTAATAGTGTTCATTTTTTCACCTAATTTTTTTCAGTTTTAACAATCAAAAATATTTAAATTCTAAAACAATACATGCAGCAATTATCCCAGTTGCTAAAAATATAACACTTTGACATTTCCATCAACGTGACCTTATTCTAATTTTGAAACAACAAATTTCCATGCATCCCGTCAGTACTGAGAATCTATCGTTGTGAGAGTTTATTTTTATACGACATCGCCAACCTTGCACATGGTTTCGTTTGAACTGTAGGAAGCGCAAAAACAATTTGACTGCCTAGTATAACTCTTCAAAATTCCTCCCCTGAATAAGTCATTTGGTAAATCAACCAAAAAAACAGTTATGCCTCTCACTTGGTGACAATATAGAACGAAGATGACGGTTAAATGTTTTAAACAAAATACGTAATGCCTCATTCTTCCTTGCAAAAAACAAAATGTGTGTATCTCTGCAAGATTGTTGTGTTATCTTCATATGACGCCCTTCATGAACTCTGTTGCCAAGCAGAAAATAAAATATGTAATATGGAAAATACATTCAAAAAAATTGTACCCTGCTGTCACTTGAATGTACGTTTGTGGTGTCGTGTAATGCACTCCCCTTCCTGCAGTGTCGCTGTATACCAATGTGCAGCCTTGTACTTGTGCTTGTGAACTACCGAGGAAGAAGTTAAGTAAACACTCTATGAATGTACCGTCCGTGCCTGTCTTGAATCTACTACAATCCTACTACAACCCTACTACATACACAACAACGTTGGCTGCTGTTCGTTGGTGGGGTGATCCAAGACCTCCTGTCCCAAATACTTTTAAAGCTGAAAAATGGTTGGCAGGCACAAAATAACCCCCTGGACGCAAATATTACGTATAGCTCAGCATGGAGCAGCATATATAGTATAGTATAGTATAGTATAGTATAGTATAGTATAGTATAGTATAGTATAGTGTAGTGTAGTGTAGTGTAGTGTAGTGTAGTGTAGTGTAGTGTAGTGTAGTGTAGTATAGTATAGTATAGTATAGTATAGTATAGTATAGTATAGTATAGTTTAGTATTAGTATTAGTATTAGTATTAGTATTAGTATTAGTATAGTGTCGTATAGTATAGTCTCATCTCATTAGCTACACCCCTTATCCTCAGTAGGGTCGCGGGGGTGCTGGAGCCCATCCCAGCAATCATCGGGCAGTGGGCAGGGGACACCCTGAACTGGTTGCCAGCCAATCGCAGGGCACACAGGGACAGACAGCTCACTCGCTCATTCACACCTAGGGACAATTTGGACCGGCCGATTCACCTGAAATGCATGTTTTTGGAATGTGGGAGGAAACCCACGCAAGCACGGGGAGAACATACAAACTCCGCACAGGAAGTCGAGCTGGATTTGAACCCACGCAGGAGGTTCCCAAGACATGAACTGTGCCGCAAATGCGCTAACCGTGCTGCCCGTATAGTATAGCATAGTATAGTATAGTATAGTATAGTATAGTATAGTATAGTATAGTATATTTCTTCTATAAAATGAGCACCACAATGCTAGAAATGAAACATAAAATGATCTCACCATACACTCTAAAAATTAGTCTGGCAGAAATTTGATCGCAGAAAAAATGGCAAATGTTTTTATTTTGGTAAAACGAAGAAAAAAAAACATTGGAAATGGAGCTAATAAAAGCTAATTTAGACAGTGGGAACCTCTGTTGCATTTGGGGGACCAAAAATTATGTATTAATGGTCTGCTTCCATCGGGCGTTATCAAAATACAACCTATGGCTATGATCAGGCCCGTTAATGGATTTAATCCGACTCGCGAGACAATGTTGCAGGAAGCACTAGAGAATAATAACCAAAAAAGGATTAAATATGTCCACTGGATGTCGCCAAACACTGGCACCAGTTGCAAAGCAAACCTCCGTTAAACCTGTATTTTTCATTGTGCATCATGGCCATCATTCAAATTGCTGACTACATTTATCTGTACTTGCTTTTTAAAAAAAATCAATTTTACCTATCAAGCTATTCAAATTTGAGCGGCACGGCGGCTGACTGCTATTAGGTCCTGGCTTCCACCGGCCTCCCTGTGAGTTCTCCCCGTGCCTGCATGTGTTTCCCCCAGGCACTCTGGTTTCCTGCCACAGTCCAAAAACACGCATGTCAGGTTGGTTGGCGCATCCAAATTGTGCCTAGGTATGAGATAGCGTGTGAATGGTTGTGTGTCTTTGTATGCCCTGTGACCGACCGGCAACCAGTTCACGGTGTCCCTTGTCCACTGCCTGAAGATCGTTTAACCTTACTCCAGCCCCCTTGCAACCCCAGTGAGGATAAGCGGTACATAAAAAGGATGGATGGAAGATACTACATTTTATGTATTAGAACACTTCTCAAGTATTGGGTATTTTAATGCAAATCATCAAATGTAGTGCTTATAAAAGGGAGAAGGTATACCATACAGTCAAGTACTTGTATTTTTTGAGTGTAAGAAAAAAACATTTAGATGTAATGGTCCCTTTTCAACAAATACATAACTTGTGCAAGTACCCATCCATTTTCTGCACCGCTCATCCTCAGTAGGGCCGCAGGGGTGCTGGAGCCCATCCCAGGCATCTTTGGGCAGTGGGCAGGAGACAACCTGAAGTGGTTGTTGTGCAAGTAAATGCAAACGAGAAAACCCATCAATTGGCTTATGTTAAGTCTTTTCCTTATGTATAACCAAGGTATTGGAAAAAGACTCTATTTGTATATAAAAAAAAAGAAACATACACCCTCCTTTTCAACTTGGCCTATATGCACATTTTTTTCAACCTGCCGCCCGCGACTCAAAAAATGTGCCCACCCTTGCTCGAGATGTAGATCAAGTATCTGAAAAGTCGAAAAGTGGAAAATGTGAGCATTGGATAATTTGAAATATTATTGTTGAAAAGTTAAAGGATCATCATCATCCCCAGATTTGAAAAGTTCAAACATATTTCAAATGTATTTTATCCAAACTGAATCGCAGCCCATTGAGCACACACCATCCGGCAGGAACTTTGATCAGCCTTGTAAAGTTTCCAGAATGCTGCCCTGTCTTAGAAATCCATGTGGCGTAGACACTCACTTATTAAGCTGCCCCTGTAGCCCATTGTTACTGCAGTAACTCATTCTTTACTAATGACTCCCAAAATTTTACTGTGTTTGGATGGATATGCATTTACAGTCTATTCTGCATCCTGATAAACAACTAATGAGTTTTTGCTGAAACTAAACAGCGGTTCAGTGGCAAATAAAGATGTGTTGCATACAGAGTGATTCTCCATCTAAACATCCTCAATCATCTCTTCACAAATAATACTGAATGTTGCAAGACTGAGAGAAGTCTCGGAATTATTATCTTTTCAGCAGAAAAAAAGATTTGCAGCAGGGGGCAGAACGTGGCTCAAGTAAAGTTTCAGTTTGGGTGCAAAGAGATTTCTGCTTTCAAATGATGTGAAGGACCTGTAATTAAATGTAACGGTTCTTTATTTTGTTTCACTTTCCAGTTTGTTGTCATTGAATGTGTTTGTATTTAACATAATTAAAACTACTGGCGGTGATGTTCACTGATATAAAGCACGTAAGATGCAGCTCCTCACTAGGGATAGGGCATACTCCAATTATTGGTAGTGATTCGTTCAAAAAAAAATCATGGTAGTATTGATCAAGACCAATAGTTTTTTCTTGGAAATGTCATGATCATTGACTAATTGATTTGGCCTTCTCTTCTACCCATGGCCAGGTAGGGGGAGGGGCCCAAGGTGTGCCTGTCAGTCACTCACTCAGGCATAAACATAAAAATCGCAGAGGGACCTGGGTAAGAGAGAGAAGGGCTGTGCTATCTGCATAGACAAGCAGTGCTTTGAAGAAATTGGTGGAGGAGTTAAGTAACGATCTCGGGACAATGGTTCTGATCTAATCCAAGTATTTACATAGTATCAAAAATATCAAGATTAAAATTGATCTGCCCACCCCTACCCCTTCCTCTCATCCTCTTATTTTGCTTCGCATCTGTATATGGCACTGTTTCTCAACCAGTTTGTAAAAGCACACCAATGTACGGTGTTTCTGGTGTTCCACAGCAAATTGCCTATGTTCATCGAATTATTGACCACAAATTTATGTAGACGTTCACAAAAAGCAGACAGTTTGGATGATTTTATTTGTACACTGGGTTGGGTAGGGTTACTTTAACTGGATTACTTTCAATTACTTTTGGATTACTCCAATACCAAATATGCTAATAAAATCCATCTATTTTCTTCACCTCTTGTAGTGTCATCAGTGAGGTTTGGTTGTGAAGCCAATAGACGGTCTTTGTTGCGGACCTGAGAACGTTCTGTAAAAGCAATTGCAATTTAATTTCATTAAATCATAAGACTGTAAATCAGGGGTCTCAAACAGCAATTTACTTAACTTGGAGATCGCCGTGAAGGTGAAGTTGGGCCAAGTCTTTTTTTTTTTTTTTTTTCAAAAAAAATCTGATAAAATTGTTCAACTGTTTAAAATTCCATGCACAAAATTAAATCCAAAAAGAAAATGAAAAACATTAAATAAATTAATCAGTAGATGTGACTTTTTATTAAATATTAGTAGGTTGAGAATTAATATTTATTTTCCTTACATGACCTTTATCTAGAGGGAGATAACATAATTGTCAAACATCTTACTGTGACAGGTACCAAAGAAAACAAAAACCTGTCAAAAGTTTGGCCCAGAAAAATATTGAAGAAAAACAGTACGTTTTGGACACTTTGATCCTCCGTAGTTTGTATTCTTTCTTGTGAGTTTTAGTGTATCAGAATACAGCGACATCTAGTGGTCAAATGATACACACTTTCAGTTTATTTATCATATAAAGGTGGGGGCCTAAAGCGGTCATCCTGGTCATTCTTGCTCCCGGGCCGTTTGAGAACCCCGCTGTAAATACATATATCCCATACAATGATTATTTTCCATTTCATTTTATATCACTTCTACAGTGCTTATCTTATTAGATGTATAAACTGTTTTAATATATATATATATATATATATATATATATATATATATATATATATATATATATATATATATATATATATATATATATATATATATATATATATATATATATATATATATATATATATATAAAATGTAACGGGCGTAATAATAACTTTTGTTTTGTTGAAATTCCTGCTGAAATATGGTTGTATAGTTTTTGTATAGGCGTCCTGCAATGACGAACGAACAGTGCCACCTGCTGGTATGCGGTAGGGTTTAGTTTGGCTTCTGAAATGCAGATATTGTTGGCAGTCTACAGCGCGCTGCTAACGGTAAGCCACTATCTTTTGGTGCTCCGCAAAAAAAGTTAATTGTAAACATTAAAACCACATCTGACAAATCTCTCAACATGCACAGTAATGTGATTGATGTCAAGCTGTTTGGATTTATTTTCATTTTGTTTCTGTTGCCTTTTATGTTAGTTTTGCTGGACGTTGCACGTTGTACTAAAATGCTAATTCCCCTCATAGTGTTGAAAGCCAGCAGCGGTGCTAACCACATGTTGTGGATATCTTGTGACTCATTGCAGGTAAATTGTACGCGTTTTACACTCGTTATTGTAACTATTTTTATTTTCTCATATATATGAAAAGGATGATATTGGTTAAAATTCAGGAAGAAAAATATGTTGAATTAAAAAAAAAACACTATACCACTTGTTAAAAGTATCTTGTTAAAATGTATGTTAAAATGTATTGTGATGGTTGATATTCTGAAATGTATTTTATGTTAACTGAAAAGAAAACTATTTGATATGTTTGGGCAGTCTGCAGCGCGCTGCTAACGTGTTGAAAGCCAGCGGAGATGCTAACCACATGTTGTGTTGTGACACATCTTTAACATCTTTGAACAACAGCAAGGCATAAAATTTTACTTTTCCTCCATTTAGTCAACACACAAAAAATGTCTGATACTGTCATGGTAAAATAAACGTTAGTGCAATCGCAATATAGTGACACTCGTAATGTGGAAAAACAATAACAAGTGCAAAACAATAACAATAAAGCAATAACATAATAACTGTAAAATGTAAAACGAAAACACACAAAAGAAAAACATAAAGCTCACTCTATCAGCTCCTCATCTACGAATCCCTCGAATTCCTCTTCTGCAGTGTTCAAATTGACTATCTCAGTGAATGGGCCATCCAACACGTCCGGCTCCGTCTCATCAAGGTCGTCATTAATCGAGTCAGTGTCGCTGTTGTTGTCTGGCAGTTCGGGGACAATTCCCGTCTTCCTGAAAGCTCGGACCACAGTTGAGACTGATATATCAGCCCAGGCATTTACGAGCCACTGACAGATGGTGGCGTATGTCGTCCGGCGCTGTCTCCGTCTTGGTGAACGTGTGTTAAGTTCCCGTGCCAGCGCTGTTGCCTTAATTCGAATAGTGATTGTACTGACACTTCTACTTGCTGCTCTTTGTTCAACAACCCACTGTTCAAGTGTTTCCTCTAACTGTGGCCATCTCGCTTTATTGCCACGGAAACTTTGTTCAGTCTTCTTTACTTGGCGCAGCTCATCCTCATGCTTCCTCCACTTCCGCACCATCGATTCATTGATGTTAAACTGTTTTGCTGCCGCTCTATTTCCGTGTTCGACTGCGTGACTGATCGCCTTGAGTTTAAACTCTGCGTTGTAAGCGTGTCTCTTAATAGGAGCCATTTCAGGGTCTTTATACAAACGCACAACTAAAAGAGAATCGTTGTTTAATATTTCCCCCAAAATATGGTATATATATATATATATATATATATATATATATATATATATATATATATATATACCTATCATCCATGTGAAAGTATACATATGGGATTGTATGAGTTTACATACATGTAGGATTGTATACGTTTATATGTATGTATGTCCGTGTATATACGTATGTAACCGCGGTGTACTTGTCCCACGAAAGATCCACATTCACGCTGGACTGGATGATGAGGTTTTTATTACAGTTACTGCAAATGGATGAGTCACAACATTAGCTTTTCTGTTGGCTTTGATCTCATTGCAGTTCTCTCTTGTAAGACTGCCAACAAAGCATATCAAAGAGCTTTCTTTTCACTTTACAGAAAATACATTTTAGAATACCACAATACATTTTTACATCTTTACATTTTAACAAGATACTTTTAACAAGAGATCGTATAGTGGATTTTTAACGTTTACAATGGATTCAATATATTTTTCTTTCGTCTGAATTTTAACCAACATCATCCTTTTTTAATGTATATGAAAAAATAGAAATAAAAACAATAATGAGTATAAAAACGGGTACAAGTTACCTGCAAATGGATGAGTCACAACATTAGCTTTTCTGTTGGCTTTCATCTCTTGGATCTCTACAAGGGGAATTCATAATTTAGTAAAACAGAAACAAAACTAAAATAAACCTAAACAGCTTGACAATATCAATTACATTACTGTGCATGTTGAGAGATTTGTCAGCTGGGGTTATAATGTTTAAAATTAACTTCTTTTGTGGAGCACCAAAAGATGTGTCTTACCATTGCAGTTCTCTCTGGTAAGACTGCCAACAAACCCCGCCTTCCGGTCACATGTCAGAAGCCAAAACCAAACCCCACCCCATACCAGCAGATAGCACTGTTGTACTCATCATTGCAGGACATTTACCAAAAACTATACACATATTTCAGCAGGAATTTCAATAAAACAAAAGTTATTATTACACCCGTTACACGTACATATATTTATATTTGCTTGCTTTTTTAAAGGAGTGAGACCCAATAAGCTATGCTTCTTCTCACTCCTTTATAATTGTCTTTTGTTTCCTATTACTTTGATTTGTGGTATATGTAGCTTCCTCATTTTTCTTTTTTCCATTTTTACATGTTTTCACTTACCAAATTTTTTGGACAATTCTCAGGAAGCCTTGCACTGCTTGTGATTTATATTCAGAATAAATAAATTAAAACAACAAAAACAATAATTTGTCTTAAAAGTCCTTTAGCTCATCATTGATCATTTGTCATTTTTCAAAAGAAGTCGCCACATGTGTATTCTGAAGCATATTATTGTCTAAAAGACACAGAGAACATCGCTGTTACATTTTGTTCACTTAATTTAAAAAGTAATTCCATTACCCCACCAGTTTATCGACACCTAAAAGTAGCGTGTTACTCTAACAGTAACTTTGTACCGTAAAAATCCAACAATAAGCCGCAACATTTTTCCTGAGCTTTCAACCCTGCGGCTTATGCAACAATGCGGCCAATTTATGATTTTTGTCTAACGGCCGCCAGGGGCGCACCGACAAGAAAGATAAGAGTGAGACACGTCAAAAACATGTTTCGAGGAGGACGCAAGTTTAATGTAAGCTCGTGTTTTGTGCAACAATTAAACTAGCATTAACAAACCCACATGATGGCAAAGGTGTTAATCGAAAGGGGAGCGCTAACTATTTAATATTAATTCAAATAGTCAGTTTCTTTATAAACAGAAATAATGTGGTGACATGAACGGATTACAAAAAGCAGCGTCCAACGGAGTAGAGATATCTAAGGCGGATTCCTATCCATCTGTCGGCATTATCGTGTGTTTTGGAGTCAATATTTTACACGGTTGGACTCTATGGATTGTCCTTGATGTAACAAAAAGCATTTCGGGACATTCGATTCAAATTTTGAGGTCGTAACACATTGTGGTAGCAGTGAACCCTTCATATTTTTGGCTTGTGCAAAGTTGAGAGGTTGCAAATGAACACAGCCAAGATACTCCGTATTTATTTGGTCTTTAAACCACTCAAAAATTCACTTCTCAATTTTTGTCCAGGATGTTTTTTTTTTTTTCTCCGTGGTTTATTGCAAATAATTTTACAAATAAAAACACCAAGACTCAGCATTCTTTTACTGTAAATTATGAGCTCACTTTTGCACCATTGATTTCGTTGGGCTGCATACCATTCACAGAACCAAATAGGTGCATATAAGCTGACCCCCTGATTGTAAATTTGGCTTAGATGTGAGTACACACATCAGTGAGAACATCAGCTTATCACGATTTGTCAATTCAGTGTCCTCGTACTCTGTGCCACAGTGCCAACATAAATGTATTCAGTTGTATCTTGTAGGTAAATATAAATAAACCCACATTTAACAGCTCTGTTCAGTTTGGTTTTGCTGGGTACTTGAAGGTAGCATGTTTCGTTGTGATCAAAGAAGCAACAGTTAATGATGAGAGGACATTGTAATTCATGATTTGTTTTTAGCGAGTAGCGGAGTAACTCACCATGTTGTAACGATACACACATTTTTTGATAATGCGTTTTAGTACCTCTTACCTAGAAAAGTGATTACGTTCCAGGAAGGCATTCCTTTGTAGCGGGCTACTTCCAACACAGCAAAGAGAGACACATCTGTCTCGCGAGACATACGATCCCAACCCCTGGTTTAACCAATTGTGCAGCACTTCTCAGCACCTCCTAATTTCAGCGCAATTTGCATTTCTGTGTCAACTGTCAAGAACAGCCTCATCGGTCTAAACCAGGGCTCCACAGACTTTTTCCTGTTAGGGCCACACAGCTTTTCCCTCTTCTGATGTGGGTCCGAGATCAGTCTGTAACAGAAAAAGTGTTACAATTACAGAAGTGCCTAAACATAAAATGTATTGTTTTCTAGATAGTGACAATGAAACCTTCTAAATTCTTTCAAGAATAAAAGTCAGAAAAGAAATAGTAACACTATTTATGAAATAAATGACCAAATAACACTATGTGGGTTCTTCACAGATTAAAAAATAAAAGTTCATGAAATATAAATTTTGTTGTGCCATCGAAGTCTTAACAGGTCAAATGTCAGCTTAGATGTGAGCACACAGGAATTTGTCTGTGCATTTCACATGTTACTACAGTTATATTATTTTATTCAAAGCACTGTAAGTGGCAGATGTATTGGAATTGTAACATGTGAAATTCACAGAGAAAGTAACATTTGTCTCTAGTACGGTAATTAAAATAGTGTGATAATGAGAAAAAAAGCAATGCCTTTTCTTTAGTCTGTACGGTTCGGCCCAAACCGTACACGGTTCTTTTATCTTACAAGCTTGCTATACTAGAAATAAGAGCCAGGAGGCTGCACATTCTCATTTAACTATTTACGGGATGCCAAAAAGATTGAGTCCACAACTTCGGAACTTTGTTAATTATGAGGCGGAAGAAAACTGTCTTATCTAAGATAGTGCCTAGTCTTTCACTGTCTTAGCCGCCCACGCAAGCAGGGTGGGAACAAATCGGCCTTGGCCGTGTCTTATTGTGAGTCCCAGTGGTCTTAACCCGTTCAAACTGGATAATGTGTGCAAGAGTGCTTTTAGATAAGAGGAGATGAAAGTAAGAAAGGTCACAACAACCTAGCAGGTCAGATCCAGTTTTCAATCTAAAATCGGAGAGGCCTAATCTAACATGTCATCTATATCACTGGTAGTCCAGTGGTAAGAGTTATGCTCTCTCTGCGCGGCGACCCGGGTTTGGATCACGATACAACCGAAAACGTGCATCTGGACTTTGATTTTATTTTTAGGTAAAAAAACAAAATGCAACAATTGGCTTCCATCTTGAATTTTGAAAAAGATGACACAATTGTAAAAATGTAAATGCTGCTTTGCTTCCCCACAGAACACTTTTAACCTGGCGGAATTGCAGCGTTCCCTCCATCCAAGCCCTGTGCAGTCGCTACACTGCACTTATCCGGAGGTCGTGCCCTCTTGTCCCGAGCATAGTCCTACCCAGGCGGACTGCAGGAAGGTGCTGTCCAATGGCAATGGCAATGCCATTGTTGGCACGCGTCTGGCCGGGCCCCGCTCAGAGACAGTGACTCCGGTGTCCCCGCTCATGTTCCGGCGTTCCAAGAAGCCGCCCTCTGTTTCCGAACAGGACCTGGCCCGCTACCTGTGTGAGGTCATTAAAGACTCTGAGAATCCAGATGTACTTGGCACCAGGACTATCCCTCGCCGCACACCCGGGAAGGAGCGCCGCCTGGTGGCGAAGTGCTCCCTTAGTCCGTCTAAGCGTACAGTTATAACTAATCGGGGGCCCCAGAACGGAAGGATGGACAAGTTCAGAACCATCCGAGCTGTGGTCAATGGCCTTAGAGGAGACTCCAAGTCTTTTGAAAGCCGGGAGACAAAGTGAAGGAACGCAGAAGACAGTTTATATGCTAAAATAATTTCTGAGTTTGGTGATGAATCACAAAGCAGCAACACCGTTTGGGAGGTTCCGTGCTGCCTGCAATCTTGGTCAAGTTTAATATAAATGTACAAGACTGCTCAAATGTTTTGTGTATAATTGGGGGACACCAAATGAATTGTTAAATCTGGGGCATTGTTTACTTTATTATGCATTGCAAAGAAAAACATCTACAGTACGACCGTCCATACCTCTCCCGGAGGACCACTATCCTGCATGGTTTTTATAATGGCTTGAACAGAATTGTTTATTTTAATCTAATGTATTCAAGTGAATAGATGGCTATTTAATTTTCAATTCAGTCGGGCTTAAGTGTTAAATCAAAAAATGTACACTAATTTGTGCCCAGTTGAAAGTTGACATAACAACAACAAAAATTCAACTTCTAAATTTGCAAGTGTCTGAATTACATCTCAAAGAAGGGGATAAAAACACAGGACACATGAATGGATGTTTTAACTAGAAAATTATTATGAACATAACTTATTTTCTTGACTATAAGGCACACCTGAATATAAGGTGCTCCTTCAAAAAATATTTTGGAAACATGTTTTCATATATGAGCTACACCAGATAATAAGTCACATAACACAGCTATCGCTCGGTTATCGTGGTTATTGGGGGCAGAACACCACCCGGCGCGAAAGGTCAAAACCTGCAAAGTAAAAACCTTTATTTTCTTGAATAATTATGTATTACTCAAGAACAAACACAATTTACAGGCTCAAAAAAGTACTGTACCGTATTACTTCATAAACATTTATTACAACTAATTTCTGTAGTGTCAAAGTATGATTTTAAATATAATTTTACTATTTCATTGCACAACTTTATGAATTATGCACCTGATCCAATTCACTTTACGTGCTACTTTGCCGCTATCATATAGCCATTGTGGAAAACCGTATTAATCTTCGGGTGCTGTCTTACATAAATCTAATATTTGAGTGAGCCACTAGGGAGTACCAAAGACACGCATGTGGTTTAGGAGCAGGTTTAGCAAGTGGAGATGACCCGCTTTTTAGGCCATGAAAAGCATCTTCCTCCGACTAGCCAATCAGAAAGCAGAACACAATGCAAGATGAAAAGCAGTTAACTAGTGATAACCAAAGCACTATGAGAACTATGGTTGCATAAAATGGAACAAACTATCATTATGAAATATTGTACTAACACAAAAGAAGATTCCTTCGCAGTTACCTTAGGTTGCTTTTTATTGCAATTATGCATTTCCAATTTTATTATTATTATAATATTATTATTATTTTGTATTATCTAGTATTATTATTTTAGGCACAACGGATTATAAGTCAAATCAAGTCAAGTCATTTGAGTCACTCTGGGTGATATTACATTTGTCAATGTTCAGAAGTCACGGCATTTAGATGGACCATCAATTCTTTTATCTCAGTGAAGCAGGTCTCCAAATTTCCACAGTTTAGTGTGGCAAGATTCCTCCATCGAAATATATAGTTGAGTGTCATCTGCGTAGCAAAGGAAACTGATATTATACTTGCGAATAATATTACCTAATGGAAGCATGTAAATACTGAAAAGAGGGGGGCCAAGTACTGAACCCTGCGGAACACCACAGGTAACTCTAGAGGGCTCAGATGTCAGTTCACCATATTTAACACAGTGCGTCCTATCTGATAGGTAGGATCTAAACCATAAGAGGACAGTTTCTGAGAGACCGAACAATTTTTCCAACTGTTCTAGTAAGATACTATGGTCCACAGTGTCAAAGGCAGCACTAAGGTCCAGCAGCGGGCAAGAGTGATGAAGCCCCGGAGTCCATTGCCAGTAGAAGATCACTGGTTACCTTAATCAGGGCTGTCTCAGTTGAATAAATGATCTTATTATACAAAAGTAAAACAAAATCGGTGGGCTTCCCCTTTCAGTGCAAGAAAGCGGTTTAGAGAGCACCTGGCTTGTTACATTGGGTGTCCTCGGGATAGCCAAGTCTCCATGATCGTTAAAATTCAACCATCCTGAATGCAGCAGTTTCCAATAAGTTGTAACTCCAGGCCATCCATTTAATGGGTAATGGATCCGACAGTGAGATACAGGCTCGGCAGGGGTAGCTTGTAAGAGTTGTTACATAGTCTAGCCGAAGTTGGCTGGACCTGCAGCGGTGCTATTGCCTTCTCTCCTTATGCTGCCGCAGTAAATTACTGGACCAGATAACAGTGCAAGCAGCACCAGCTGGTGATCACCATTTCCTGGCGCTCTTCTGACTTTCCTCAGAGTCAGATTTAATTAAATTATTTTCAATATAACGAGCTGCTGAAGTACTAGCTAGGGCTATAGCCATGCTTCGCCGTTTGTTTTGGGTGGACACATTGACCTGCGCGCCCACCCACCCTGGCTGTTTGACTGACAGTATATACCAACCTATCTCAGTCACAGCCACAGTCACGCCCACCCAACACTCAAAGCCCTCTCCAACCTGCCCCCATGGTAGCATTTGCTTTATGGTGTCTGCTGCAGAACACAATGCAGGATAAGCTGATATCAATTACAGTAAAGACAATTTGATCAAAATCAGCAATGCAGTGACCCAACAATAAAAGAGTAGCAAGGTGTCTCTGTAATTTAAGACTATCCGCATTTACAAAAAAATGAAAACATCAATCAGCCATTTATTATTTTCTGGCTAGGCCCCTATGAAAGTTTTCAAAGCAACGACCAGAAAGTTGAGTCGTGGTCTAAAACTGATGTAAAACATGCAAAATGGGTTCTATTAAGGGCTATGAATGTTAGCATGCAGAAGAGGCTCTTGCAGTATGTACCAGATTTAGTGACTTAATTAAAATAATCAGGAATCATGTCTTATTATGGTTCTGATCCTTTAATTCATGTCTGCTGAAAGATTAAAAGAAGTCCCAAGCATGTAAAACTGGGGCCTTTAAAGACCACGGGTTAAGTCTAACGATCTTGAGTATGCAGGATAGCAGCACTTGAGGACATGCTTTGCTCATTTATTTCAAATGATCAGAATCAAAAGTCTGATAATAAACCCAATCTATGGACTCAGATGTGTCGGTGGAGGTTAAACACCTAAAAACATGAACTGGACACTCTAATTTGAGTTGTGCAATCCATTGAAAACGATACCCTTCAGTATTAGATTTGGACATTTGATGTACTCGAGTTTGAGTGTAATGGATGTGGGGAGAGTGTTACAGATTGTATTTCAGATATTTGGTTGCATTCAGCTAATTGATTAACTCATTCAATGCCAGACATTTCTCTCAAATGGGAAGTGCAGGTACCAGCCAATTATGACTCATTTTTGAAGGCCTACAGTATTTTTGTCCTTTAACTATAAAGGCATAAGACATGTCAAAAGAAAGCCTGAACCATTATCTTTTATTCGAAAAAAATATATGCTTCCAGCTTTTACCATGGTTTAGTAAACAACAATTGAACATTGCTAAGTTTCTTGTAAATATTTATTTAGAGGAAAACTGAGAAAAATGGCTTTTTGTGGAAGGAGGCATTTTAATCAGAAATTTCCCTTGATCATTTTTTTGCAACTTGGGCTGTTCTGTAAGGAAGAATGGGCTCATATTTATGTTTGAAGGTCTGCAAAACTTATAGAGACATACCCAAAAAGACTTGTCGCTGTGATCGCAGCAAAAGGAGGTTGTACTATTAACTTAAAAGGGGCCAATATTTTTGCAACACCAGCTTTACAACTTGTTTTTTGTTATCACAGTATAAAATGTTGAATACATTTGTTTTCTTTCACGATTGTGTCTTACATGTTGTTAATTCTTGGGAAATATTGTGAGGTTTAGCTGTAGGTTTGAAGCCCAAACGATGGCAATATGTCAAATTGTTCTTTTGGGACCAATACTTTTGCAAGGCACTGTACAAACCACGAGTGCTTCCAAAAAGATATGGAATGATGTCTTGAAGCAGCAATGGCACAAAATCAACTGTTTTGTGAAGTGAATTTATCATAAAAAATAAAGAAATATGTAGATCAAGGCGCCAAATTCCTTTTCATTTACTTTTATTTGTGAGTAACGACCGATTAAAGATAAAAGTCTAAATAATACAGTCTGCATTTTTTCTGCATTTTCTTAGTCATTGTCATTTCATAATATTGATGATTTCTTCTGATTTAAAGGCTAAAAGAGGCTCACTGAACAGAAATAACAAAACAACATTCCTGATATTTGTATAATCTGCTCTCGTCAAAGGGACAGTGTGTATTATTTAGTGCCTCCTATTAGTAAAATACAAAAATTATTATAAAGAACAATATTGATTCAAATAATAAGCAAAAGTACATGAATTATATGTAAAAATTGAGTTTTTTAAATGTTCATAGGTTGATAAATTTGCATTTATATGACATCTCATCTTGAGGGAGCTGACATCAAGGACATCATGCTTCTGTGGGTTCCTATAAAACGTAGAAACCTTGTGTGGTCACCTTGAGTCTCCATAGTTTAGATATTTCCTTGTGCTTTTTAGCACTTAATTTCAGTTTCACTGTTCCTTTATAGTTTCTGGGGTTCGTGAGAACACCGTCAACAAATATGTAAAAGTGTTTAGTCTACTCGCTGCTTAACACTCAAATAAGGTTTTTGCCATAGAAGTCAATCCTTGACTTTTGTGTAATTAATTTATAGCCAGTAAAACCTTAAAGGGGATGTCTCATTTGAGGTGTCAAGGTTAAAACTTGAAATTGTATTCAGGTAAATTAGGAAACACACTCTGAGTTAAAGATGGAGTTGGGTAAGTCTAACATCGGAGGCACATCTCACCTGAGCTGTCCCCTAAATCTGCTTCCCAGATCGGCTCAGAGAGGTATAGCATACATCTGATAACTACTGGCCTATTTATTCAAAACACAGATGTAAAACAACAACTGATTAGCTTAAAGAAGATCACATGATCACCTGAAACGATATAATGCTGGTCGTAAGTTATCACAGTATCATAATAAATGAGAAACGAAAGTTAAAATATCCGGCCAGCTGCTTGACTGACCTTGGAATATAAAGATTAGCCCCCATGAAGGGAGAAAAGCAAATTATTCATGCAAAGCTTAAACAATGATGCGGTATAGTTCTAAGGAAACATAGATAGGGAGGAGAGCCACGTTTTAAGGAGGTGACACAGCCAGGCGCTATCTCTGAAAGACTTCTGCGTCATTTTTGTCTGAAGGGAGAAAAAATACAGTGGCTTGCAAAACTATTTGGCCCCCTTTAACTTTGTGACCGTTTGCCACATTACAGACTTCAAACATGAAGATATAAAACAGTAATTAACATCAACGATAAGTGGGACACAATCATTAAGTGGAACACACTTTACAATTGTAATGAAAGACAAACAATACCTGGATGAAATCTTTGGCTGCGTTAAGGTACTTTTGAGGATAAAATTATACAAAGGCACATTCAAACTGTAATCAAACTATAATTTTATCACACTTAAAAAGTTGAAAGTAGAATGGTTTCTCTATTAAGAATATGTTAACAATGCCAAACTGAGCACAAATAGCCTTTATAGTTTATTTTTCCCCAGCCTTATCTGCTTTTATTTTACTTATTTGTATGATTGCGGTTCTACCTAAAGAGATTAGGCTAGAGAAAATAAGGGGGCTTCGGGCGTGGAGGTGTGGGGTTCCATCCATACATCCCTTTTCTTCTACTTATCCAGGGTTTGGTCGCAGGGGCAGCAGCCTCAGCAAGGAAGCCCAGACCTCCCTATCCCCAGCCACTTCGCCCAGTTCATCTTACAGGATCCTGAGATGTTCTAGTTATCAGAGGCACGAGCGACTTCAACTGGCTTCTCTCAATGCGCAGATGCAGCGGCTCTACACTGAGATCCTCCTGGACGACCGAGCTTCTCATCTTCTCTCCGAGGTAGAATCCAGCCACCCTGCGGAGAAAAGTCATTTCAGCCGCTTGTATCAGGGATCTTGTTCATTCGGCAATGCCCCACAGTTCATTACCATAAGTGAGGGTAGGAGCGTAGATCCACTGGTAAATCGAGAGCGTCACCTTCGGCCCCTTCTTCACCACGACGGACCGGTACAGGGCCAGCATGATGGGAGACGCTGAACTTATCCGTCCGTCGAGCTCCCGTAACTTCCTACCTTCGCGAGATACTTAGACTCCTTCACTTGGGGAAAGATCTCATCCCTTACCCACAAGGATCATGCTACCCTTTCCAGCTGAGAACCACGGTGTCGGACTTGGAGGTGCTGATCTTCATCCCAGCCGCTTCACACTCGGCTGCAAACCGCTCCAGTGAGAGCTGAAGATCAAGGCTTGAGGAAGCCATTAGCATCACATCATCCGGAAAAAGCAGATATGCAATGCGGAGGCCGCCCAGAAATTCTGTCCATAAAAGTTATGAACAGAATTGGTGACAACGGGCAGCCCTGGCAGAGTCCAAATCCCACTGGAAACGAATCCAACTTACTGCCGGCAATGTGGACCAGCAGGGCTTCCCAAATGCGTTCTCCAAGTCCACAAAAGACATGTTTACCGGATAGGCAAACTCTCATGCACTTCCAAGGACCCTGCAGAGTGTGTACAGATGGTCCACTGTTCCACACCATGGATGTAAACCACACTCCTCTTATTGAATGCAAGATTTGACTTCCTGACAGACCCTCTTCCGCAGTACCCCCGAAAAGACCTTACCAGGGAGGCTGACAAGTGCGATTCCTCTGTAGTTGCAACACACTCTTCTGTCCCCAGTCTGCCATTCCAGATGTAATGCCCCCAAAGACCATGCAACGTTGCAGAGGCATGTCAACCATGACCTGCCCACATCATGTAGAGCCTTAATACTCCGGGCGGATACCATCAAACTCTTGGGTCTTGAAATGGAGGAGAGTTTTGACAACCTCAGTGACTTCAACCCCAATGATGCGAGAGCCGATTAAGAAGGTCTTCAAAGTATTCTGCCCACTGTTTCACAACGTCCCGGGTTGAGGTCAGGAGTGCTAATATTCAGTATAAACAGTGTTGATTGCACATCGCTTTCCCTTCCCCTAAGACGCCGGGTGGTGGACCAGGATTTCCTTGAAGTGGTTCAGAATTTGCCTCCTATGGTCTCACTAAACTCCTCCAATGCCCGAGTTTTTGCCTTGGCGACTGCCAAAGCTGTATTCTGCTTGACCAGCCTACACCTGCCAGCTGCTTCCAGAGTCCTACAGGCCAGGATGTCTCGATAAGACTCCATCTTTAGCTTAAGACATTTTTGTGATTAAGGGCTGTATAAATAAATTTGACTTGACTTGACTTGACTTGACTTCACAGCATCCCTCACAGCTGGGTACCTCCAACGGGACAGAGTGTTTCTGCCGTGGCAGGCACCAACTAACTTACGGCCACAGCTCCAATCAGCCACATCGACGATGGAGGCACGAAACGTGGTCAATTTGGACTCAATGTACCCTTATGTTTGAACATGGTGTCCGATATAGACAATACAATAGCAAAACACCACTTGGGTTTAGATCGTATGAGCCGTTCCTCCCAATCCGACCCCTCAAGGTCCCAGCGGTGAAGTCTCCCAGCCCTCAAGCA
Source organism: Urocampus carinirostris (assembly GCF_059441175.1). NCBI lineage: Eukaryota > Metazoa > Chordata > Actinopteri > Syngnathiformes > Syngnathidae > Urocampus > Urocampus carinirostris. The sequence continues at coordinate 40,938,642 of NC_142355.1, forward strand.
CACACTCCAAGGACACCAAGAAGTGTGAGTGCTCTGAACTGCCGTTTGGGCTATAAACACAAACATTATTAAGTACCCGTCCGCCCACTCAGAGTGGGCAACCATTATGGCCATATTGACCCTGCGCCTCTCGCCACGGGTAACTCCGGAGTGGAAGAGTGTCCAAAGACTCTCGAGAAGATGGTACCAGAGCCCAAACTGTTTGTAGAGTCCAAACCCTTCAAATCACAGAGCAACGTGGGCTACTTCCCCACCTGAAAGGTGATATTCCATGTCCCAAAAGCCAGTTTCTGTAACCGGAGATCAGTGCGCTAAGGACTCCTCCTTTGGTTACTACCTGGCTCTCCACGCACCCGACCCCTTTGGGCCCTCCCACAATTGGTGAGCCCATGGGAGGGGGACCCTCAGGGTCCCTTCAGGCTTTGCCCGGCCAAACCCTATGAGTGAAGACCCCGCAACCAGGCGCTCACCAGAGGACCCCACCTCCAGGCATGGTTCCAGAGGGCGCCCCCGGTTAACCGCAACCAGGTGGAGGAAATTGTGCTCCAATGTTGTTTTTCCATCATAATGCGTCTGTGATTTGCACTTCGTCTGGCCCCTCACGAGCGGAAGTAAATTTATGCTCGTCACCAATGTTCCCTCTAAGCTGCGCGCGTGCGCAATCGCGCACTGCCAGCACATTCTCAGCGCACAAGAAAATCTATCCAGCGCAATGTTCCCTCTAAGCTGCGTGTGTGCGCAATTGCGCACTACCCAGAGCTTTTCCGCGCACAACAAAACCTAGCCAGCTCACAAAAATCAGGGCTCGAAATTGCTAATTAAGAAGCGAATTAAGTCAAAGTTGCAGTGCATGAAGGTAAAAATACACGGGTTCCCATGACGTTGTGTTCTAAATGCGGTATTTTGAAGTCAAGGTCGAAGTAGAACGAAGTTGAGTAAAGTCAGTAGTGTTTTGTGAGAAACGGCTTCTTCGGCTCAGCTCACTAAAAGGAACCGGCTTTTTCATGTCCTAAACGGCTCTTCAGGTTGTTTTTGCTTCTTTCATCCCTATATGACCAAATATTATGTAAAATTATGCACAAAATGACTTGAAGGGGGAATAGAACAAAAAAGAAAAACATACCAAAATGAAAATGTAGTGAAAAGCTGAGAAAAAAAGAAAAGGAAGATAAAAAAGATGGATACATTTAGAAAAAAGCCAGAAAAAAAGGCAAGAAAGAAACAAAGGAAAAAAAGTAGAGAACACAAAGAAAAAAGTAACAGCCAGGAAAAATCAAACACAATGAGATTTTTTTTAAAGGAATTTAAAAACAGAAAATAAAATAAAACAGAGAGAAAGAAGAAAAAGTTTGTGTTTCATTTAAATAATTTCCAATTATACCAAGTCAATCTTTTTGCCAACATTGTACTTCCACAAAAAAATGTGATTAAATACAGTTGTGTATCGTGCAATAGACTAAACAAGCCCCAAAAATTGTTAGTATTATGCGACAAAATATAACAGGAAAAAAAAGAAATGGTAATGTAGTGAAATAATTGAAAAATGACGTTTGTAGGCTGTACTACCTTGGCAATAATACATTAGTCAATTCATTCAAAAGTGAAAACATTTTTTGCATTGCCGGAAACTCAGCAAAATGTAACTTGATGTCAGGTTTTGGACATGTTTGATAATGACTTAGTTACCACACTTAGGATTGCTGTTGCGCACTGTTGTTCAAGCGTTGCTCACCGACTTTGTGTGAACCCTAAGACCCGTGGAAAATTAGAGGGAACATTGCTCGTCACCAACGTTTTTTGTTTAGCACAATCATGGTAAGAGTAAGAAAATGCGCGTTTCAAATAAAGCAAGAAAAAAGGGAGAGAAAAGAAAAAATATCAAAGGAAAATATAAAGGAAAAAAATAAAAAGGAAAAACAGAAAGGATAAAACAGGAAAAGAAAAACGTAAAGGAAAGAAAAAAAGGGGGAAATTAAGAAATTGTGTAGTGCAAAAGAAAACATGTGCTCCAAAGCACAAGGACGGATACAAACTACGGAGACTCAAAGTGACCCAACCGCACAATTTTTATTTTTAATTTTGGAGGGCTCTAGGGGTACCTGTAGCAGCAAGACGACGGACAGTTATGTCAACTCCCACTAAGTAAGCCTTTTGTTATGTTAAGTAAAGCCAAATTTCTAAATTTATGAGTATCTAGACATATTCACTTTGACATGATAGCCAATGTATGTTTGCTAATTATTTACATCAATTGTTTTTTTTTTTTAATGAATTAAGTTTGTTTTACCACTAAAAGGCTCTAAATAATACACATTGACCCTTAAATTACATTTTGGAGGTCCAAATAGATCGACAAAACCTTTAGTTTGCCACTCTTCGAGCCGTGTCTTTTGTGTTCTGCTTTTTAATCTTTGCAGGAACAACGTGTGCATAATGCATCATACGACGAGAAAAGAGAAGCTCAAGGATACTCCCCAAAGTGGGTAATATAGCTTTATATATAGCCATTTGAGAATACATGCGTCTATTAAGTACAAACAGATGAAGCATAACGGAGGAGTGCAATCAGCTTCTTATTAAATTTATTAATAGCCATGTTTCAGGCACCCTTACCGTGTTTGTTGGAAATATTATCATCGGGCGCATATTGCCATCTATTGGTAGTCTTTTGCAACCTCACATTAAAAAAACCGGTGGTACTTGACTGTTCACCTCAACTAACTGCTCACCCAATTAATGATTGCTAACCCTCCTTATTATGCAATAATAAACCACACATATTTTTCTTACTAACAGCAAAACACACTGTGTAACATAAAGCAATGATATTTGTGGAAAACAGGTTTGTTTTCTTTCCCAAATAAACGACACAGACAATTCTTTGAGCATCTTTCTTAGTTATTTCCCCACTTGCAGTAAATATAGTGTTATTTTTCATCGATGTTTTGCAGGTAAGTAATTAGTTTTAGATACTCAATTTTTCTGAAAAGTAACCACGTCTAAGTAATTGTTTACCAGGGAAAGTAATTATCCATCCATTATCTGCACCGCTTATCCTCAGTAGGGTTGCAGGGGTGCTAGAGCCAATCCTAGCTATCTCCAGGCAGTGGGCAGGGGACAACCTGAACTGGTTTCCAGCCAGTCACAGAGCAGACAGGGACAGACCACTCACTCACTTATTCAGACCAAGGGACTATTTGGACCGGCCAATTAACCTGACATGTATGTTTTAGGAATGTGGGAGGAAACCGGAGTGCCCGGGGGAAACCTACGGAAGAACGTGGAGAACATGCAAACTCCACACAGGAGGTTTGATCGCATGACCTCAGAACTGTGCCGTCGACGCGCCAACCACTCATCTACCGTGCAGCACGGAAAGTAATTATTTCCGTTAATTTAAAAGGAAGGTGTTGTAAGTCAAATAATTGGATTTTTTTCCAGCAGTTTTTGAGTCAGTTGAATAGAGAAGAACAGACAGGCAGTTATGTTATAGAACCTTGTATTTATTGCACCTCACTAGCAAAAGATTTGTCCTGCACTTTAAATCAACACATGTAAACAGTAAACAATATAATAAAATGACAAGCACGTACATTAACACGCTGGCAAACTTACATAAAAACACATTTCAAACGTACGTAAACATGCACGAAAACATACGTAAAATCACATTTTAAACGTACGTAAACATATATGAAAACATATATAAACACACAAAAAAATGTAAGTCACACACACTAAAACATTCCTAAATACACAAAAATGTACGTTAACACATAAAACGTACTTAAATACACAAAAAAAAACGTGCATAAACATGTATACAAACATACGTAAACACACAAAATGTACATTAACAAATAAAATGTACGTAAACACATACAAAAACGTACGGAAACACACACAAACGTAACGCACCGCTTTTTACCGTCTGTAACGATAACAGCGTTGTTATGGTAGAAATAGTAAATACTTAATGAAAATACACTGTTTATTATACGTACACGCCACATATGATTAGTTAAATTCTAGGAATTAAAAGATATGATGATCATTTCTAAATGTAATTATCACAGAAACATCATGACCAGTCTGAAACAAGATACCCGAAAACTATAAAGCCTGAATAGCTCACCAAAGACGTCGTCTTGCCGCCATCGCATTCAATGGTAGTACGCAATCCTTGCTTCCTTATATCCACGAGAGTCTAGTTAATTCAACTGTCTAAAATATTTACTCCAAAACACACCATAATGCTGACCAAAAAAAAAAAATCCACCAAAAAGCATCTCTGCATCGATGGACGTTCCTTGTTGCTAGCTGTCTGTTTAGCTCCCTAATTCTTGTTTACATTTAAGCAGACTAGTAAAATATGTTCAATAGCAACTGATATTTAGATCAACATTGTTTTCGATCCACAGAACACATTAGCCTATACAGGCCTGTATTGCTAATAGGACCTGCCTGCCTTATTTTCTAATTAATTAAGCCATTAGTGATGATTCAAATGATGATTGACACATTGGTTGGCCAATGAAATTCTGAATAAATCGATATGAAGATGTCCATATTGTCTTCAGATTAGACCCTGAAATAAGTGTGTGTAACGCCATTAATTTTTACGCACCATTTTTACACGCAAGTGTGCTCACTAGTGATGGATAGGCAGAAAGAGAAGTCAGTTTATAACTCTTGCACAATGTCTAAAAAAATGGCCAAAGTAATATACGTTTTTGCAATTTTTTTTGTGTTGAAAGCTTGTCTTCTCCAAATGACCACTTTTGGAAATGCCTAAACCTACCCTTAGAAATGAGTGTAAAATACAATGTTCAGTTTTTCCGTTTGTGATCAAATTTTACCAGGTAATACTTCAAGCTATCGTCTCAAGATGCCCATGCTACACTCATCTGCATGCATTTCAGTTGCAAAAATAAAACTGGCAGGAATAAAAATCTTTATCACAAGCCAGCAATGTCGTCCAGACTGGGTAGAGTGCAGCCAATGATTTTCTAGGCTGTATTTATGACTGTATGCTGTTTCTTTCTGCTGCTGTGCTCCAAGCATAACACTCCGTGACACCTCATGCCAGAATGCTCTGCACTGCAGGTCTCCTTTGTAGAGACATTGCGTATATACTTGTGCATTGTAGTGGTGGCATACACTATAATATCCATTATTAAAAAATCAATGTTGATTTGATCAATAAGCTAAAAGACACAAACCTAAATTTGCATACATATTATTTCAATTATCATAGGTTAAAAAATGTGTACTGTATTTACGTTACATATCATGAGGCTCACCTCAAAGAAATGACATGCTTGTCTGCCATCTTGCTGCTAAGGGTACCAAAAAAAAACCTCTGAAAGGCTAGGGCAAGAAAAAAATAAAATAGAAATAGAAATGGTGCAGTTCGGTCACTATGAGTCTCCATCGTTTATATTTTCCTTGTAGTTTGTAGCACTTGATTTTAGTTGCACTTCTCAATGTTGTGACATTTATTGCTCAAATATTACAGTGTCCCTTTAAATTTATACCTGTAAACCTCAGCCAGATGATCTCATTATTAATGATTGCAGTTCCCTTCATTAATCATTAATACATTTTCAAACACAATGTGGCACCTATTTACTCATAGTAAGACAGGCTATGTAGGATGAAAGCAAATATAATTTTGTAAAAAAAGGTGTATTTTATTTACCAAACACATGCTTGATCAGGGATAGCATTTGCTAGTGTAACTCGACAATATCAACAATCTACGATGACATTGTTGACTGCTACCATTGACCGAGACGATCCTGAACATAGATAAAATGGGCAAGAGGAGGTGTGTCAATTATTTTGTTTCCCATACAAATATTGTTACTTGGCATTCACATATTAAGTTAATCAAAAAATGTATAAAATACTGGGAAAACGTATAAGTTGACAGGTATGTAAACCTAAACTGATTGTTGAGGACACTTTTCTAGTCTTCAGGCAGTGCACCAAAGAAACCTGCTAAAAATAACACTATAATAAAAATGCAATGGTTGTGATGAAAACAGCCATAATTCGCTTTGACCCCAATTCCCTCTTCACAGTCCGTCTTGCTATGAGTAAATAGGTGTTGGGCTGTGTTTGTAGGGTTTATTAACGCTTAATAAGGAAAAGTACAATTATTATTAAGCAAAGGTGAGATCTTAAGCCCAAGACCAAGTCCGAAATGATTTTCGACCCGAGTTGGGCCCAAAATATCAAACATTACGTTTGAGTTGGGGTGGGCTTCTCTTGCTGACGTTTTTATTTTTATTAACCGCTTGTCATTGTTCTTCCTTTTCTTTCTACCTCTCTCTCTCTTTTAAACTACCATACTAAACTCTTAAGAATGTACTGCTGTTGTGATATATGGCCCAATTTTCAAACCAACAAAATGTCGCATAACCCTAAAATGTTCCCTTTAACTCTTCAAAATAATCTGTGAATAATGGAAAAGTGTTGTATAATATAACCTTTGCAGACAACGAAATATAGACCGCAGGTTCGAGAGCGATTTCCATTCGGGCCCCGGTGCTGTGGAACGCTCTTCCCCCTGAGATTCAATCTGCAACCTCAGAGGAAATGTTTAAATCTAAGCTTAAAACACACTTCTATTCTATAGCATATGAACAACTTATATTTTATGTTAACAATATCTGTGTATTATTTGCCCTCATATAGGTTTTAGATCAGGGGATGGTGTCATAATAGTCTGTGGTTTGCAATAATCTGTGGTCTGTGCAGCCCTTTGAGACTCTTTGTGATTAAGGGCGTCACAAATGAACATGACTTGACTTGACTAGATGTTCATGGTTATAGTGTCTTGTCTAACTTGGATTTTTTTTACAAAAGGTAAGCTTGAATTTATTTTCATAAACCAACTTCCGTTCTCCTGAGTCTTCATGAATAAAATGTAAAATATAGGTTTGCTTCAAATGTGTTGGTCGGGCCTGGCCTGTGTCAGGCTTTAATACACGTGGGCCTGGGTCGGGCTAGAATTTCTACGCTCAATCTTACTTGTCTTATCAAGGGGAGCAATTGTTTGAGGTTAACAGGTGTGGTCAAGATGTGAAAAACCAAAAACACTTTTACCTTAGAATCCTAAAGTGAATTGTGTTTTTACCCAATTAAAAGTTTGGATGATGCATTTATTTCAGCCTATTACGTCTGGCGGGGGTTGAGTGGGGGCTTTGGGGTCTTCAGTAGTGAGCAGCACGTTTGATGTGACAGCTGCAGATTGTTCGAATGAGCCCTGACATGGAGCTGCACAACCTCCTCAGCCCAGGCCAGACTGTCACTCAAGTCCCTCAAAGATTCTAGCTCTGTTTACTCTGGCGTTATTAACTTATGAGCTCGGGAGCGTGCGTTTGTGTGTGTGCTGCCCTGTTTTTCCTTAGGCGACGGATGTGAGAGAAGTGACAGCGTGGTGGGGCCTTCTGTCAGTCGGCCCATGAAGTGGCAAGCGTGTCAGCTCTCCTGACAGACTTTGGCTAGCGACGGCGAAAGCAAATGTGGGACATGTCTTGTGACAGGACAACATGGCCGTCGCGGCATCTCCGACTGGAGACGGAATGGCAGCGGTTCACTTTCACAGGAGGATGACCCCGCTCAAATGGCGTCGTCCGAGCAGGACAATTGAAAGACTCGTATTTTGTGTTCACCTTCAATATGTCTAATCTTCACATCGGGGCTAGTTAGAAAAAAGGGTGACATTTGTTTTGAATGCAAATACAGTATATATTATATGTAAATGAGTGGTTGGCAGATCCAGCTACCAGCCTTCCTGTGCAGAGTTTGTATGTTCTCCCCATGCCTGCGACTGGCTGGCAACCACTTCAGGGTGTCCCCTGCCCACTGCCTGAAGATGGCTGGGAGAGATTCCTGCATGTCCCGTGACCCTACTGAGGATAAGCGGTGCAGATAATAGATGATTTCCTTATTTGCGATCTATATTTAAAATATGGAAAATTGCTTCAATTTACCTTATTTTCATTGATTGGAAATAGTTTCTCCTTTTACCGCTCATTAGTTATATCATCTCTCTGTAACAGGTTTCGAGATTAAAATAGGCACTCTACGTCCGGTGTATGCTTTTTCTTTTCTTTTTTTAAACAGTAACTAATTAATTTGTCCTACACTTTATTTGGATGATTACATTCTCAAGAGGATTTGTTGGCTATTTGGAACTATTAAAGTCAGATTGAGTTCACTATTAGAGGCGTGTGGCTATTCAAGTCGTTTTTCTATTTACAGGCTTGTTTTTATGTGCAGGATTGTTTGTCTCATCCAATGAGATTGTTTCTTTCATGCATAAACAAGTTTAGCATGTATTTCTCGTTTTTGTGTATTTCTTAACTTCTGTGTTTTATGGACAAGTTTAACCTTGCATTGGTTCTTTCTAAAAATAGTAATTATCAATGCACATTAAATAGATGCATTGTCTTTCCCACAGAGCTTATTGATGGAGCTCCCAGTCTGAAAATAAACCAGGGTTCTGGTACCCTTGTCCTCTATTTAAGAAACAGTTCTGGCCTAGCTGACAAACGATGGCATCGACTTGATTTGACGAGTGACAGTAAAGTAAGACAATCACATCCATGCTGTAAAATAGCAAAAAATAATAAATATCCACAATAATACATGACAAAATATTACAAATGAACAATAAACAGGAAACTAGGTTTATGCCTCAATTTATTATAAAGGTAAAAAAGTAAAAAAATAAATAAATAAAAGAATACATGGAAATATGCTTTTATTACGTGAAGTGACCATATATAGGCATTCATCACGAATGTAATTTTCGTAACAAATTGAAATCAAATCTTTATTTATTCAAAAATATGTATACTTTGATTTTTAATGTTAACAAATTGAACGGATATGAATTGTTTGCTGTGATGATAACAGCAGAAAATCTGTGTTAATACAATTTTGGTATTTGTTTATCATTTTATTTTATGTTTTAATTAATTTGGGACCTGACCATATTTTATTAAAATAAAACATTTTAGTAACTATTTGCTACAATTACTCACGTTAACTTAGCAATGGCGGAGAGCTGAATTTAAGAAATTGTTTTTTTTATCAGCGCTATCCCTCAACCGGTTTTTCCGCCCTCATGCACTTACGGCTTTTTACCGGCAGATAACGCTCTTTTCCGCTTTCTCACCCAGTGCACTGGTGTCAACTCAGTTTCAGCCCTTCCGTTTTGTCTCCACTTCGATAAGTTATCCCCTTAGTCTGAGTTCCTTTGCTGTGCTACTTTTTTAGAAATGCGTCGGCCGTACTCCATCATTGACTGTATTGAGAGCGCTTAATGGCACAATCGAGATGGATTCTGCTAGGCCTTGATTTATCGAGCAGTCCCCTCCAGCTAAGCTGTGAATACTCAAACAGTTACCAATCACCTCCAGAAATCACCTTCCTGCACAGTCTCCTATTTTTGTCTCCCAAAGTTGTAAATGCTTCCCTCCAAGCGTTTAGGTCAGTGTTTCTCAACTGCTCGGACTTGAGAATCCCATACCTGTCCACCTCCACGGCTCCATGCCCTTACAAACTGTCGTATTTTCCCTTACAAAATATAAAATAATCTTACACCATATTTTTTTTTCCAAACATGTTTATTTATGTAGTTTAACATGTTATATTGTACATGCGTTTCGTTATATCATATATATTGTTAATTAACATTTTGTTGTGAGATCCTGAGTTGGTAGATTTGAATGAGGTTTATTATAAAAAAAGTTCAAATATTAAGTAGCTTGGACGTTCACTGTAGAAGGAAAAAATACATGGAAATATAAATAAGTAGAATGATACATTTTCCTATTCAAATTATGAATTCATTTTCTGCATTAAATTATTGTTGGTAATATACTGATTAAAGGGATAACTACAAACCTGTCTTTTTTCATTTTATCATTTTATACTTCCTCTTTTTCTTAACTTCTTTATACAACATAATCATTTGTAATATAATGCATCAAAGCAAGTGAGCCTTTTGAGAGCCGGCTCTCTTTAATGAGTTGAGCCAAAAAAGAGACGGACTTCATTTCACTACATCAAACCGCTCGCTTCGTTTGCAACGAACAAAACGATACAGAGATAGAGGCTACTGCGGCAAACTCGTTAGACTTGATTGATTTGCCATTTCGTGATAGTCGGTGTATAGCGGATGGTACCCATAATTGACAAATTTGCGTTTTTCCGCACAAATTTTCTTGTACGTCATACACGTCTTAAAATGCATAATAAATGTACTTTGTACGGCAAAATCGTACAGGTTGACAGGTATGGAACCCACCATTCCACCATATTTACAGTGCCTTGCAAAACTAGAACCCCCCTCCACCACCTTCCCAAGAACCTTTGGGTATATTGCCAGATTGCAGGCTTTAAACCTATAGATAAAAGAAAAACTCAAAACATTTTTTTAAGAATAGACACCTCTTTATACACAATTGTTAAAATACAACACATTTTACATTATGCTGACAGATAAAAATTGCAAAGTAAACGTAAAAAAGTGAACCTTTAAGTGTATTTTTTCAGAGCTATTACTTGCAGTAGATACATAGCATGTCCAGTCCATGTATGATTTAAGTTTTTGCTGCACCTCCTTTTATACATTTGTTTTTATAGCTGAATATACAATTGTAACTATTTAAATTAGGACATTTTATTTTTTGTATGTCTTATTTCTTATTACTTTATTTTATATATTTCATTTTCAGAGCTCAGTGTATCTATATCAAGACGATTCATAATAGAATCATTGCTCCTTTGTTTTATTCTTTAAATATTTATGTGAGCGGTGGTGTGTGTGTTGGTCTTCAGTATACTCTACATCAGACTTTGGAAAGCCCCGTGTATTTTCCTCTTCTAGTTGATTTAAATAGTCAGGAAACCCACAGAGGTGAATAGTATATATAGCATTTGAACATTTTATAATTTCGACATTTTTTTAAATAATTTCGCTAAAATAGACATGCATGACAACGCCAATGAACAAATGCATGTGGTTTTTGTATGCATTTAGTGTTCAAAACAGGTCACTGGTGGCCTGATCCAAGAGTAGGGTTAATGTTGATCGTGACCATTTCAGGCTTTTTGCAACTTGATCCATCCATCATTGAGGAAGAGGAGATGGGTGGAGCTGAAGAGTGTTGGTGAGGAAGAGGGCAGAGCACAGAGCGCCTGACAGATGGGTTTAGTGAGTAAATCATTGACAGCGGCCTGCAAACGGACGCTGTTTCCATCAATAGCCCAAAGCTTTTGTGATGAATTACTGCAGACAGACAATGCTGAGTAAGCAATAGTGTTTTGAACAAAGCCAGGTACAAAAATATATGCGCTTTCGCAAGGTTGCACAATCTTTGAATCGTGTGAACTTAGATGTGTTCATGCTTTTGCACAGGCCCAATGCTGAAAAATTAATAAAGATGATATCAAACATATTTTTTTCACTTTGTGGTCCCATCAGAATATTGGCACATCACTCACTACGTTTACATGTGGGAAACAGTCCGTTTTTTTTGGACCACTCCGTTTGAATCGTTTACAGTAGCCCCTCTACATACGAGATTCAGAGATTCACTTGTTCTGGGATGAAGCTCATACCTAGAATTTCTTGCACCCAGAACACATTTTATCGATAAAAAAACATGAAAACCATTCAATCCCACTACACTACTTCGACTGGGATAAGATTTATTTTACTTCTAATGGTAGGGTTTGAAACTCTTGTAACTTGGATTTTCTTTCGTATGTTAATTACAATTTTTGCTCAAAAGACATCTCTTATCCCAATAAAGCATAAGTCACAGTTGTGGGAACTGAACAGGGCTCATGCTTCTGCACAGCCCCAAAGTTGGAAAATTAATTTAAAAAAAAACATAAATAATAAGTGTTTTTTGTACTTTGTGGTCATCTCAGATCATTAGCACATAACTCACTACTTTTGCATGCAGTTAACGGTCAGACAGAAATCAGAGTTCGGTGGCCCCACTACATACGAGTTCAATTAGTTCCCGGATGAAGCTGGTAGCTAGAATTTCTCGTATCTCATTCAAATTTTCTCAAAAATAAATAAATGCAAACCATTTTAACGATTCCCAGTCCCCCAAAATCAGCCCAGTTGATAAATGGCTAAAAAACACATCTTCCTAATCACTAAAAAAAATAAATGAACACAAAAACACAGTAATAAGATGGTAATGAAATAATTTTAAAGACTCTCGCCAAAGGTAAAGTGTTGCACTACGGGCGCAGGGTTTAGGTACAATACATTTATTACAATAAAACTAACTCCATCTTTCCCCACCTGACAAACATACACAAGGATTGTGTAAAAAAAGATGGCAAGACACAGACTAACAGCGTGAGGAAAGTAACCTGAGGGAGGCTCAACGACCCTTATATACGGCAAGTTTTAACTTATGAGAGGATGGGATTAGTTTATGTCCAGAATCTCATCTAGCCAGTGTTTTGAGACGTCCCCTTTTTATTTAAAATCAATTTAGACACAGACTACGTGGAGGGGTATCTAAAGATTTAACAGATCACACTCATGAATGAGAGGTGTAAACAAGACCATTCCTGAATGCGGGGATAGAAGATCATATTAAGCAAACTCCAATTATTATTTCTGTTAACAAAATACAATAAGGCAAGAGTACAACAGTTTGAGCAAAATTTCTTTCCCAAGGGTGACAAGGCCATCCTGAGCAGTACATTACTCTGTTCAACTGTATGTTCCATTATTTTTTAATTTTTAACTTTGTAGTGAATGCATCATGAATTCAAATAATGCTCACCACAAACTACAAATTGGAGCACTGGTAAGCAAATTACTGTCTGCTAGGTTCTTTAATATGGCCCAACGGACAAAAATGGGAATTAAGATCACATATCTAATGCTGTAAAACGTACTACTAATTAAAATGTAGTAGGTGATACTTTTTTCCCCAGTGTCCCTTATTTGTACTTTTGTTATTGGCCATCGTGCAAATAGCAGTCTTCATTTTTCTATGCAGGTTATTTATTGTTAGCATGTCTTTGTTTAGTTTATCAAGATATGTATCACTTCTGAGCTCAACTCTGATGTTAAAGCATATTGTCGACTTTATTGCTTAAAAAATGTATTAATTATATGAATTTTCTTTAGTGATTAATGTTTCAAAACCAATTTGATATAATGGCATATTCATAAACACAAATAAGATGAAAAGGAGATGATAGGGAAAACATGTAGATATCTGCATGTTGATTTATTTTGCGTATGACACAGAGAGCATAGGCCTAGATTTTGTTTGTCCTTATTTACTGACGAGTTATCGGATTTGAGACTTTATCGGCAGGTATAAAAAATAAAATCATTTTTTTCCTCCTGGTATGGGCCCTCTGCCATTTTTTAAACCCAGAGCAGTTCAAAAATCCCTGATTTAGAGAATTTGCAAGAATATCATATTTGGAATGGGCAGGTGTTTAATTAAAAACATGAGCCTTTTTTTTCAGAAAGAGAAGGCAATTGCATATTCTATACTAGTGTTATTGGTACAACATATCGGTATTATTGACTACTCAAGAGTCGGGTATCTGTGTGAAGAAACTAGGGTGTCAAACATTCCTTGTAAAAAATAATACTAATTGTAAATGAGGGCTCCAATATGTCTGCCTGCCATTAGACCTCCATACAATTACTGCTGAGAACGAAGGGGGATTGGTGCGATGATCAATGCCAAGCAAGTGACGCCTCTCATTCCTTGAACGGAGGTAATAAATGATGCACTCCGTATGTTTCTCCCACCCAGCTTTCCTTTGTTGTCCACTCTCAAAAGCAGTAGTGAGCTGTGTATTTCAAACCTTGGCCTACACGTGGTAAATCTGCTACCATCAATAACTAGTTTATGTCTAGAAAATCTTTATTGCAGCTACGTTTGCGACCCATGTAAAAACCATGAATAATAAGCTCATAAAATTGTAATATTAATCATGAAATGGCCACATTCTATTCACAAAATATCATTTTAGTTTGTGCACAAAATCCCTCCTCCTTTCCTTACTTATTAGTAGACAGTTGGTAATATAGATCTGACTTTCTCTCAAGTTAAATGGTGGTTGGCACCATCATGTTGGTGAATAAATGCCCCTAAGCCAATCATAGTTTATGAAAACGCTGACGTTTCCCTACACCAGCTAGAAGACCCTGGCTTTGCTTACTCGAAATCTGATTGGTAAAAGTAAAAGCATTATCGACACTAGTTTTATGCTATAGGACCTACAGAACTGATTGTGAAGGCCTCTAGGTAGATTGTTTACCTTGGCATAAAAAAACGGCTGAAATGAGATTGGTTAAATACTTAAATATGAAAACACACATGTGGAATGAGTTCAACCAAGGGAAAAGGAATAAAAGTAAGCTGACATACAATTTGAAATAATTCCACAAGTATTAGCAGACAAGATATAATTAATACCAAATGCTTCAGCTATTTTTTGGCCAGCAGAGAAAGCCTTGCTGGCTCCAACGGCCCACCACTCCTCAAAAGGGACTTGCCACCTTTGTACAAAAAGAATGGAAACGCTGTGTGTTTTTGAAAAAGACGCAGCACACAAATATTAGATTTTTGCTAACATATGCACGCCCAGTGACAAGTCTTCTTTGCAGTCTGTGTTGATGTCAGTTCAGGTAGAGGAGCTATACCCCCAACCTCCTGGGGTCCCAGCTGCCTTGTCAGCTGTCAGAGACTACCGACAGCAGACGGAGTTGGCGCGACCAGTGTTGGATGGGTCAGCCGTCAGCACCCTGGACAGGCAAGCACGTGGCAGTGATCTCCCCGTGAAGGGCTGTCAGAGGTGCCGCAGAGCCACCTTGCAGCAATCGGCTGTCATCCCACCTGACTGCAGACAACAGGGAAAATTCGCAACACAAACACTAACCCTTCCCCACCCTCCTCTTTCAATCCTACTGGAGCACCTAAACACCACTCTGGCTATTTTCCAATGATCCAGCTGAGTAGCAGAATTCCAGATATTTTTCAATTAAAAAACAAAACAAAAAGAATGTAGTACATACGCGTGACCTCAAGTCTGCGTTGGTGTGCACCAGTAGACACTTGTAGCAGTTGTTCAAGATGTATGTCCATTTGTGTTCCCAGCAAGGTAAGAGTGTGTTCAATGACCTGCAGGACAGCAACTCGCACAAAGATACTAATCTTGTTCCACGATCGATAAAGTACAGAGAGGCTCCTATAATTGACCACGGTCAATCCATCGGTGAAGCCATTAAAAGTATCTTGTTAGACAAGTGGTGTAAAACTGCACAAATCTCATAGGATCCAAGATTACACATTGACCTTTTAAATTCATCAAAATTACATTACTGTCGGTCTATAGTTTAGAAGACATACAAAAAAAGAGAAAGGACATGCATGGACAACAAAAGACGACTGTCCCACAGAAACCCTCAAGATGCAAATTAAAACCTGTTTTAAAGGTCCTCCCCCGAGCACTTTTTTTTTTATTAAATCCAAACTAACTTTCTTATCGATCCCACTGCTTATGCCTAAGAAACAAATAAATTCCAAGTCCATCTCCTCGTTGTTTCAATGATTCACTTAACGGCTAAAAAAGGAAAATCCAGGCCATGAGGACTAGATGCTACACATTTTTTTATGCATTGGCTAAAAAGTCCATGTGATAAAACAGAGCCCAACACATCAAAGAGCTCATTGTACTCTACGAAGAATTGTTGTCAACTGTGCGCAGACAATAACTACATTGGTATGGTAAACCAACCATCAGGACTGGCCAGGCTCATTCTCCAGGGCACAGTAGAAAGAAGCATAGGGAGAGGCAGATAGAAAAAGAACTGGGCTAACGGAGTCAAGGAATGGACAGGTGCCAGCTTTGTCACAACCTTATTATCGGGGACCCCTCTCACCCCCATCATGGACTGTTCACTCTGCTAGCCTCTGGGAAGAGGTACTGCAGTGCGCGGTGCAGGACCACCAGGTTCCGCAGTAGTCTAGTCCCCCTGGCCATTAGACTGTTAAATGGTCAATCTAACATATAGTTAACATATAGTTAACCTAAATCTTAACGGCTGCTAATCTGACTTTTTGCACTACTGGCAGTTCTTTATAGCTTGCCACTCCTTGCACATTTGCTCTCTGCACTATTGTACTTACAGCGTTATGTTACAGTGTTAATGTTACTGTTTACCTGACTTGTTAACCTGAATGCCCATTTTGCACATCTGGTTAGCTACTCCTCTTGCACTATCGGGATTATGGTATGGTAAAATACTATACGTAGCCATAATACAATACAACTTTTACTTATATCTGTACATTCGAGGAAACTGTGCGGGTCAGATGTATCGACATTTCGTTCTGTATACACGTGTACTAGAATGACAATAAAGTAGATCTGAATCTGAATCTGAATCTAAAACCCAAATTTAGGCCAGGAAGCATCGTGAACTCTTGATGTTTGATGTTTACTAGACACTCAAAATAAGGAGAGAAGACATCAATGGATTTTGAACCTGCCAAGAAAACAGGGGAGCCCAAACTTCTCATGAGATATTCTAACATGTTCTAAAGGCTCTCCCCTGAGCCCTTTCTTTTTATTAAATGTCCTAAGTTAAAAAAGCAGATCTGATGTATAAGGCGTGGTAATCAAAAAATAACAACATGATGTAAACAGGTTATTATAGTGAAAAAAACAGATATCTATGATTTAAGATTTACAAACAGATGACTAAATGGTGGCAAATGTGTTGTTAGTTCTATGTGTTTGTTCTTCTAAGCACACATTTTTAAGGTGATCCAGAAATTCTTGTCATGTTAATCCTTTCTTTACTTTCTAAACCACGTTTGCTCCAATTTAATTTGTCTTCCTGACATACAGAGTCCGACTTACCAAAGCAAATTTCTTGTTTGTGTGTTACACAATCTTGGCAATAACCATGTAAATGAAGTTTGACTGAACATAATGAGTGCCTAACAGGTCTGTTGACCTTTTTTATTGTTTTTTGTGTGTGTGTGTGTGTGTTGAGTCTTTCACAACAAATCAGGCACAACACAGGTACAACAAACAAAAATATATTTGTTAACACTATAATACACACTGAATGCTCCTCTTCAACACACTTTAGTGCAAGAGAGTAACACTTTGTAATGGGCATGAAGGAGGCAAAATCAGAATATGCAAAAAAGAACTTTGCCTCTGGGCACAGATTTTTTTAAATGATGAATCCATTCATTATACAATAAGGTCATTATGCTTTTGTTGTCATGAAACGTACACATTCATCATCAGTCCACTTGGGCCCGAGTCCATTGTACCTCTCAGGCGCTCGACCTTGGGTGGAATGTTTATGAAAGAACAAAAAATAACCTTCAACAACATACAAACAGAAAAGTGCAGATTTGCATCTGCATAAATGTCCCTAAAGACAACAGACCTTGTATATTCTATCAAATTGGACTTGTTTTATTGCCTCCAGAAAATATAATTAAAAATGCTTTTAAGCAAGACCGTGTAGTAAAACATCTCTGCTAATTGTATTTGTTTATTAGAAAAATTAACGGCACCCGTGCCAAATGGACGAGGACTCGCGCACACACACGACATGACAAGATTCCTGAGGAATTCATTAGCTGTCAGGAGGTAATTAGAGGAAATAATTAAAATGATTAGAGTGTATAATTTCCAAACAGGCAAGCTAAAAATATATATATTTTTAAATGCCCTAACTTTGCCTCTAGGAGGAAAATGCTGACAAAGGAGTCTGAAAGAAACGTGAAGTGGGGAGATATGGATGTGTCTTGACCTTGTTGGCAAGAACCTGAGATACAATAGAGACAATGCAGGAGTGATAAATCAAAAAAGCTCCAGTCGCTCATGATCTGATCTGGAGAGGAGCGACTGCATCAGCCAGTGGTTTCCTATTCATTTTGCAAAGCAAGGCCGGGTATCACACACAAAGAGGATGGGGCGAGGGGGTAATGAACATTATAAAAAAGACAAAAAACGTCGGAGACGTTCAGCCGTGCATACTCTGCAAAAAAAAATCAAATGTTCACGTGTGCAGCAGGGGCTGTAACACGCAGGGTAAAACCTGCTGATTATCTGACTGTAATAAGCAAGCAGCTTCCTCTCCTGTGTAATTGGTCCGCAGTGGATCTGCAGCCAAAGCTCGTTAGTGTCACAGCAGAAATAATCACGCAGTAAAAACCCCTCCTGTGACTGATCACCATATATCATACGAGCACACACTCCTCAATGCGGGCATGTTTTATCCGCTCACACACCCGCAGTCTTGATAGGTGTGGCTTTGGAGTTTGAATGCAGATTTCTGTGGATTATAATGCCAATTGGAAGAGGGAGTGTAATAGGTTGTCAAGTGAATTGGAAGGTCATGAATTTACAGTGCCGAGCGAAGGTATTGCAGCGCCCACGGTCCCAAGATTCTTTTGTCGTATTGCCACATTTAGAGTTTCAAACCTAAACCTAAAAAACTGAAAAGTCAAGTCAAGTCATTTTTATTTGTATAGCCCTAATCACATAGAGTCTCAAAGGGCTGCACAGGTTGTTGCACAGACTATTATTACAGACTATTATTACACCATCCCCTGATCTGAAAACCAACATGAGGGCAAGGAAAAACTCGAAAACCTCAACATGAGGAAAATAAAGATACCTTGAGAAGGGACAGCACATGTGGTAATCCCCCTTTCAGGGTGACCAGGCTACAATGGATGTTGCAATAACAAATAATACACAGATATTGTCAACAAAAAGTATCGGTTATTCATATGCTATAGAGTAGAAGTGTTTTAAGCTTAGATTTAAACATTTCCACTGAGGTTGCAGATCGGATTTCAGGGGAAAGAACGTTCCACAGCACCGGTGCCCGGATGGAGAACACTCTTGAACATGCGGAACTCTTCTTGGCTCTTGGGATCAACAGTAGACCAGCTCTTTCAGAACGAAGGCTCCGGACCGGAACATAGGGGGAAATTAAATCTGAACGATATGAGAGAGCAAGTCCATACATGATTTTGTAAAATACCAAGAGAACCTTAAAATCACATCTTAAGCTAACAGGGAGCCAATGCAGGTGAGCTAAAATCGGGGTAATGTGATCAAACTTTTTCGTCTTAGTTAAAAGCCTCGCTGCAGCATTTTGTTCTAGCTGAAGACTCTTGATTTTTTGGAGACCGGAGAGTAGTGAATTACAGTAATCGAGACGGGAAGTAACAAACGCGTGAATTATAATCTCCGCATCCGACGGAGACAGCATAGGACGGATTTTAGCAATGTTGCGAAGGAAGAAAGCAGTTATAGTAATTTTCTTCACGTGTGTTTGAAAGGACAGATCGGGGTCAAATATGAGACCTAATTTTTTCAAAGAATGAACAGATTCACATTTCCACATTATCAGGTGGAAATAAAATATTTCGTCATTTTATATTACAATTACAACAAAATAACTGAAAAGTGAGTGTTTTCTCTTGTCTCTCAGCTCAGCCGCCGAATACAGAGGTTCCCCAATGACTTCCAAATGATCCTAAGTGGATGACAATGACTGCTCTGTCATGGTCAGGCAGCTCCAGGATAAGGTTATAGAAAAGTTCAAAGCAGGAATGGGCATCAAGAGGGATTAGCAATATTTACACATCTCCCGGATCATCGTGTGAGCAATAATATCAAAACAGAGAGCATTAAACCACTGCAAACTTACCAAGACCTGGCTGTTCCTTTAAACTTTCAGCCCAAACAAGGAGAAAACTAATCAGAGAAGCAACCAAGAGGTCCATTTTCTCATTAGATGACATGCAGGCATACACAGCTGCTTTTGGAAAATCTGTGCATAGTACAACTATGAGTCACATTCTTCATAAATCTGAGTGGCAAGAAGAAAGCAAGCAGGACCTTAAAAATAAATCAAAATCTACAATGTAATCCTTTTGCAAGGCACTATGTGTTCCGTTATTATTTGGCCCACGCAAATGAGATCTGTAATGAATTAGATCCTTTTTGGGATTCTTGGTCTGGGGTAGTTCACCACTCAGATGACCGAGATTTCCAGTTGTTGAAGAAATTGAGGAATTTTTGCAGAGGGAAAAAAATGCTAAAAGGCTGAGTGGTACTTACAAAATGTTGGGGTCGAATCGGATGTTTTTGTGAGATCGTTCACATTGTGACTTGTATGCTATCTCCTGTGATTTCTATGAATCTCCCGTGTGAACTTGTCAACCAGCTTTTCGCAGAGGAGGACACTTGACGTCACACGCAATGCGTCCGTTGTTTGCGGAAGTACTCATGTATGATAACGTTGTAGCAATTTGAAAGTTAATGTTATCATTTTGGTGCTTTAGTTTCATTAAAATGTGTAGTTTTTCCATCTGGACAGGACTAAAGAGACAAAAAAACATCCAGCGGATTAAAATAAAAAGAATGGATTGTCGATACTTTGGCAAATGTGTCTGCTAGGACTGTCATTTGGGCTTTCGCAAAAGCCGGCGTCACTTCCGAGGAACTACAGGGCACGGAAAGTGACTCTGATATCGACTCTTAGAGAAACTCTAAAAGTGAAGAAAGTGGACCATTTAATGAAGATTTCGAGGAGTTCAAGGATTTTGTTTGAAATGGATTATGGATTGTACATGTAAACATAGTCAGTGATGTGCCAATATTCTGAGGGCACCACAAATTACATTAAATATATTTGATATCAAACACGGTTTTGCAGCAGCTCTTTTTTATCGCGGGCTGAGACAACATTATTTTAGTGGATGAGGTGATCAACTACAGCTACTTCCTAGTAAATGCCCTGCAATTGGCTCCTGGAGTGATCACACAAGAGGCCAATTGCCCAGGGAGCAGTACTTTCCAGAGAGAAGGAAGATATGACCAGGCATGTGAAGCAAATGCGCCAGTCTCTTCACGCCTCCAGGGTAAGCAGCCAGTGGCTGAGTCTTTTTTTTTCTAAGTAAGAAGAGGAACTCCCTTTTGTCTGGGCCGAAGACAAGGGAGAACCCTGGTTTTTGAGAGCGTTTGAAGACTGACTTCATTTTGTTATTAACTGTTCACTCTCTCTGCCTAAGGTTTTCTCGCTCCAAAAGGGGGGAAGCAAAGGACCCGAAGCAAAGACTCCACTAACCACAAAAAGCCCACCTCAGTTTGGAGAAGAACCTTAGTTTTTTTGTACCTCACCCCCAATTTCCCCATACCGTCTTTTTGGTGGTTACTACAAATGTTTCTGTTGTTAGGAATTAAATCTTATAAGGTATTGTTTACCAAATTGTTCGAATTAGTTATCTGACTCCATTACCAAAAACACAACCTAACAATGCGCGCTCGTTTCTTGATGGAAAAGATGGACAGGAGACCGGCATTTCCACACGGGGGCAGATTAAATTCCATTATTAATTGTGTGCTCCATCGAAAATGGCCAAATTAATTGAATTAGTGTCGTCGGATTCTCTGTCAAGCCTCCTCTCTCGTTCTCTCGCTTTCTTCTCTCGGACCATGTTTTTCCGCAAGCTGGTGTGATGACTCCTCCCATGGGCGTGCCAGGGAAGCACCCCCATGGGCTTCACCACCTCCTCGCTGAAGGGCGTCGCGATGTCTGTCCCTGTGCGTCTGGCCTTCTCCGTCAGCACTCACAGGAATTCTGTTATCAGAAATACGTTTGATGCATTACAAACAGCCTAACCTTCTAATGTACATTGAAGAAAAACAGTCAGTGAATATCTTGCACTAAACTCAATAAATGTAACTTGTATTCAATCGTATAAAATCTTGTATAGTCCAACGTATAAAATCCTTCACTGTTCAAACCTAGAAAACAGTCTTTTGGTTGTGTGTTTTTTCTTAAACCTTACCTTTTATACACTGGGTTGCCACAATATTATAAAACAAAACAACCGTCAAACCCAAGAAGCTTGCTGTGCTGTGATAATAAATGTGAGTTATTATTCATCCTTTATGTGCCCTGTGATTGCCTTGCAACAATTCTCCATATCTCCCGTAATTTAAAGAACATCTGTATGCTGTTTGCTAACTCACCATACTTAACGTTAAGCACAATTCGAAAAGTATTACGGCTCACCATCTCCTTAAAATCAGAGTATATTCACATATGGTATTAGTGTGTTTGTTGCGTCTGAGCATTAGTTTAGCATCACTTCTTCACAAAACATATATATGTCCAAACAAAACAAACCTGACATAATAACAGAAGACAAAAATGAAAGTGGCATGAAAATGGCTACCAGGATGACGATGGCAGTGGCAAACAGAATAACCCGAGCACCAAAGGAGCCAGTGGGAGGCCTTCGCATCCCTGTCCCAGCGTCATCTTTTGGTATACCGGCTCAGTGGCAGGAAGAAAGCCTCTTTGCTGCTCCTGGTTTCCCATCTCGACAGCGAGGAGAAAACCCCTCGGCTGCGCCTGTTGTCCCGTCTTGGTGGCAAAGAAAAAGGCCCTTGGCTGCTCCTGGTTTCCTGTCTCAGCGACAAGGGAACAAGGCCCTTCAGCCGTTTTGTTGCTGCAACCTCCGTATTTCTTTTTTTTATTTTTTTATTTTATAGGTGCTCTGGTAAAAAGATTCTTACCAGACCCAAACAGTTTTCCAGACTTCAGTACAGTATACATGACTATGAGTAAAGAACAGGTTTATCAATTACTGAGCCAAGCTAAGAATTGCATTTTGGACATATTCGTTTTTACACAGTTTACATAAGACTTCCAAACTAGTTTATCACCAATCGTTACTGTTACTGACATTTCGTTTCATTCACTATAATAATTTTAATATAATTAACTAGGGTTTGATTTAGTTATGGAATGCAAACAAAAATAGGTCAGTAATAATAATAATAAATCTGCAATCATCATTCCAATACTGTTAACAGGAGCTTTTAAAATTCCAACATTCATAAAAAAGGCTGAGATTATTAATGACATTTTTCTAAATTCCAACACTATAAACATCCAACATCTGCATCGCCTTTCTACAGTAGGGTCGCAGGGGTGGTGGAGCCCTTCCCAGCTATCTTCGGGCAGTGGGCAGGGGACACCCTGAACAGGTTACCAGCCAGTCGCAGGGCACACAGAGACAGACAACACACTTTCTCATCCGCACCCAGCGACAATTTGGACCGGCCAGTTAACCTGACATGCATGTTTTTGTAATGTGGGAGGAAACCAGAGTGCTCGAAGGAAACCCACGCAAGCTTGGGGAGAACATGTAAACTCCACACAGGAAGGCAGGTAGCTGGATTTGAACCCCTGACCTCAGAACTGAGCTGCTGATGCGCTATTTACCTACCATGCCACCCAACGCTATATATTCCCTTAATATTTAAATTTTCCTCTAGTTTATGCATTGATAAATGACCATTAGAAGGAAAATTGGTCCTTGTTGCAGTACCAACATTTTGGTAAAGCATAGTCGTTACTTAAAAGGTAACATTTCTAAATATGGACATCAGACAAATTAAAATACCTAGTCTATTTTTTAATGCTTATAAATTTGGAGATTTCTAAAATCTAAAAAACGTGCAATAAGAACCATACACAGGGTATGATATTGGGATCATATTAATATTTTATTTATGCAGTCCAAATTATTAAAATTGGATGATTTAATAAAATGTTTCACTTCACAACTGTTATTTAAGGTCAACAAAAACATGGTGCTAGAAAACATCCAAAAATTATGCATTCGGAAAGAGGGAAATTATAACTTGATGGGCTGTAGTAAATTCAAAATCCCAAAGGTGAGAACAACCAGGAAAAGTATGTGTTTTTGTGTGTGGAGTTAAACTTTGGAATTATTTACAAGATGAAATCAAACAATGTCCAACTATTCATGTGTTCAAATCTAAATTAAAAAAAGAAAAATTACTGGCGAAATACAGGAATGAAGAAAATGGGATATGAGTGAGATTGGAAATACTGCGTTTAAAACTATCGTTAACTTGTTGTTATTGTTGCTGTTATTATATCATAACTCATCTCATCTTATCTCATTAGCTACACCGCTTATCCTTAGTAGGGTCGCGGGGGTGCTGGAGCCCATCCCAGCAATCATCGGGCAGTGGGCAGGGGACACCCTGAACTGGTTGCCAGCCAATCGCAGGGCACACAGGGACAGACAACTCACTCGCTCATTCACACGTAGGGACAATTTGGACCGGCCAATTCACCTGAAATGCATGTTTTTGGAATGTGGGAGGAAACCGGAGTGCCCGGAGGAAACCCACGCAAGCACGGGGAGAACATACAAACTCCGCACAGGAAGTCTGGAGCTGGATTTGAACCCACGACAGGTTCCCATGACATGAACTGTGCCGCACAAGCGCTAACCACTGCGCCGCCGTGCTGCTATATCATAACTGTTATTATAAATATTTTTTTTATTTTTATTGTTGTTATTATCATTGGTGCCGCAGTGATATTTTGTAACTAGTGGCATTATGTCGTTGACGGATGGGTATTACGAAGATTAGTGTATAAAATATGTGATTAGTGTAATTATTATAAATATTGTAATCCGACCTATGTAATAAGTATATCTATGAGATTTTGTTATATTAGACACAAGAGGAGAAGGGGGTTTGTAAAATGTATTTAATAGGGAAGATAAAGGCGTAGGGAAAATAAGCATTTGCTTCTGACTACCCCTTTTCAAACATGTTATGTAACATTATTTTGTTGTTGACTCATTGTTTTTGTCCTGTTTTTATTTTAATATTCGAAATAAAGGTTTCATTCTTCATTCAATGTGTTGAAATTAGGTCACATTCAATCCCTGTGAAAACACCTTTCACTATTTTGACTTTCAGAGTCCGACTTAATTTATTTCTTTTTCTTTCTTTACAATGTAACAAGCCGCAAAAATACTAGCATTTGCCATGCTTCGCAGTCTGTTTCGGATGCATGGACCCATCGGCACCCGCTCTTTGACTGAAAGCATAAACCAGCCCATCACGGCTACGCACACAGACAGTCTCACCCACCCAAACACATACCTGTCAACCTCCAGGGCTCCATGCCCTAACAAACTGTCGTATTTTCCCTTACAAAATACAAAAAAATCTTACACCATATTTTTTTTTCAAACGTGTTTATTTATGTAGTTTAACATGTTATATTGTACATGTGATTCGTTGTATCATATATATTGTCATTAACATTTTGTTGTTGTCATGAACCAGAACGAAATCTCGGATCCAACAGCGTTAGTTTCAAAAGTGCTTTTATTTGAAAGAGTTGTTGGAGCTGGCTTGGGATGTCGACGCTTGTCGGTCGTCAGCCTCTTCGGGCTGAATGGCAGCTCCGTGACGGGTGGACAGAAAAAACAGCTGAGTGGGTAAGTCGATGGCCGGGACGGGAGAGTAGGTCGCAAAACGTGGAACGGAAACAGGTCAAAAACGGAAGGCAGGCATGAATCAGGCAAGAGGAGTCGTGGGTACCTTGTAGTCTGGAGAAACACTCAGGGATACAAAGAGTAAACCCGGACGTCCATCTCTGGACGCAGACTGCTTAAGTGGAGAACGTCAGCCAATCAGGAAGTGCGCTCCAGCGCGCCAAATGATTGCCCCAGGTGACTTCTCTTAGGCAATCACGACAGTTGTGAGATACTGAGAAGCTCGACATGAATGAGGTTTATCATAAAAAAGTTCAAAAATGAAGTAGCTTGGACATTCACTGTAGAAGGAAAAAATACATGCAAGTATAAATAAGTAGAATAATACATTTTCGTATTGAAATTATTAATTCATTTTCTGCATTAAATTATTGTTGGTAAAGTGATAACCAATAAACTGTCTTTTTTCATTTTCTCCTTTTATACTTCTTTTTTTTCTTAACTTCTTTACACAACACAGTAATTCGTAATATAATGCATCGAAGCAAGTGGGCCGTTTGAGAGCCGGCTTTCTTTAATGGGTAGAGCCGAAAAAGCCGGTTTGCTAAAAAGAGACGGACTTCCTTTCACTACACAACTACCACGGAATGATGCATGATGGGAAATCCCCAGGCGGCATACGCATAGTAGCATCAAACCGCTCGCTTCGTTTGCAACGAAATAAACAAAACCGAGATAGAGGCTACCGCGGCGAACTCGTTTGACTTGATTGATTTGCCGTTTCGTGATAGTCGCTGTATACCGGATGGTACCCATAATTGACAAATTTGCCTTTTTCTGTACGGATTTTCTTGTACGTCATACACGTCTTAAATGCATAATAAACATACATTGTACGGCAAAAACGTACAGGTATGCAAACACTCACCTTGAGAGCCCTCGGCGACTTGCCCCCATGTTAGCATTTGCTGTATGTCAGATTTCAAGTCACATGTATGTTGTCTGCTGCAGAACACAACGCACATTGTGCATTGCACGATGAAAATCCGCGAAATATTAAAACCACTAAAAGTTCACCGCAGTACATCGAGGCATTACTATAATGTTATGAGGCTCAGAGCAAAAGTGCTATCAAGAACATAAAAAAGTGTAAACTAAGTGTAGGAACCACAATATATCTTGTCTTACATCATGAAAGTCACCATGTGTTCATAACTGTTTGTGTGTGGCGACCGATAATTCCGTTTCAAAAAAGGGGCTCCACACCATCTTAGAATAATAAAAAAAAAAATTACATTGGTACCTCTACTTTTGAATTTACTTCGTTCTGGGGGTAGCATGTAGGAATATTTGTGAGTAGAGACACATTCCCACACCCGCAAAAGTATAATATATTGTATTAAGTAATAATAAAAGAGAATCAGAACATGAAACAAATACACGTTAAAGTTAGGTTAAAGCACAACAAACATAAAATGAGCAGCAGATAATGTAAAAAAATTAACAATAATAAAGGAAATAATAAAGGCAGATGTCATGATAATGAGCAATAGCCCGACCTGTTAACAATTTTTCCAAGTGAATTTTTTTTCCACAATTTCCGAGACAATTTGAAAGTTTGCCAAAGTCTTTAATTTGGGATGATGGAATGATGGCTGCATCTTCCTCCTTGCAGTCTCTGAATTCCTCCCACACAGCGGTGTGCGTTTTCATATCTTTCGATTAACTCTTCCTTTGTTTCGATGGCCAGAAAAAGTCTCTTCCTCGTGTTTTCTCCCTGTCCACTCATCAGCATGTCTTTTGTGGGTGCGAAGGATTTTATACATTTGTACGATCAAATACAAATTACATTTAATGCAAAATATATTCACTAAGTGGGCTTCAGGTCGCGCCATTCCAAGTGCGGAGTGTTTTGGCTGGGAAATTTTGATAACAGAACTCTGAGGCAGAAGGCAGGCATTGTTTGGAGAAGTTGCTCCGATAAGCGCTCTGATGTTTGGACCATTTCAGACATCGAGGCAAGGTGGTGAAGCTGGGGCGCCGAAAAGCGGAAAAAGGCGTGGGCCGGGAGAACTTCAGAAGATGGAGAAAGGCAGAAGATCGAGGGAGAATTGAAAGAAAAGGCTTGACAGAGACTCAAGAGACACTAATTCGGCTAATTCGATGGAGTTCACTTAGTTAAATACTTTAAGAAAATAAATCTGCCCCTATGTGAAAATGTCGGCTATTCTTGTCCATCTTTTCCCAGAAAGAAACAAGCGCGCATTGTTAGGTGGTGTTTGGTTAATGGTGTCTGATAACTAATTCGAACAATTTGGTAAACAATACATTCTAATAATTTAATTCCTAACAGATGCATTGTGAATGATAGCGCCTCATAGTGGTAGCATGAAGTAGTCTGTTTATAGGGCAAGAAAGTAACACGAAAAACATGCCGGGATTCACGCATACTGACCGGCTTGCCAGGTAAAACTCTGGGAGTGATGTATGGCAGCGGAAATTGTACTATAACTAGAGGCAATATTTTCCCATTCAGGTACTTTGTAACCTGAACCTTTTGTTTGTAGAGGTACCACTGTACATATATATAATCAACATCACTTGCACCAGAAATCATCTAAATGTCCTCTTGGGCCATCACGACATCAGAAAAATATAATCACCCTCTCAGATGTCAGGGTGTTGGGGCGGCTGCGGGGGTTGAACGTTCCTTGAGATTACTTGCAAAAGAAACTTAATAGCTAAGAGCATTAAGCGCTTGTTACTAGCAATGCTGCCAATAGTGTATAAATGATTTTGGCAGCGTACAAGGACTGGAAAATCAATAGCAGAGAGATTTCTGTGGTGTTGGTCTTTCTGAATGCATGTAAACACAGGATGTGGTTTTCTTCTCACTGTGGAGTGAACTCACAAGCCCACCGCCCAAAGTTTAAAAGTGGCGGTCCAAAGCACACGTATAAAACTCAAGGCCCGGGGCCAAATGTGGACTGCCTCTTTGTTTTATATGGCCTGCGAGAGCTTAAAATGCTTGTCGAATATATGGCCCAGGAGCCAGCACCGGCCCGTTGGATGATTAAAATGCTCACAATGAATTTCTGAATATGTCAAGAAAAAAATATAAGCGTGGGTCCAGGTCATTCGTGTAAAACATGCAGCTTGCGGGCCAGATCAGGCCTGCCAAGGGTTTTAATCCGGCCCACGAGAATACGCTGACGGAAACACAAGAGAAAAAAAGACTTGCGGTTTCAAATATGTCAACCTGATGCTGTCAGGACAGGCAACACTCACTAAGCAAATGGACCTGTATTCCTTTCTCTCTTTCTCATTTTCACTCTCTCACTCTGTCGGAACCAGAACAGATACAGGACCCAATCGGGTGACGTTCTCACACAAGCCTTTTATTTTACGGGAAATGGGGAGGCATGCACGTTAGGAAGCCGGTCTGGCGTGGAAGGACAGTAAGCCAGAGACCGATTCCAATAGCCCAAGTCGATATCGGACAGGAAGGAACGGACAGGAAAGATAACGAATCAGGATATCGAAAATCAACAGGAGAAACTAGACGGGAACAAAAACTGGAGAAAATAATAAATAGGACAAAAACAAAACTGGAACCCGAAATTAAACAGTACAAAAACAAACGGGAACAATACCGGACTGGAGATATCACAGGAAAAAAGGACCAAGACAGAACCCACGTCTTGTGGGGCAGAAGTTCGTTTGACGGGCTGACACTGAGGCAAGAGAGCGCTGAGCTTTATATAACAGAAATCTCAACAGGCCGCGGCTGGCACCACACGGGCGGGACCAATTGGGCACCATGGCAACCATGACACACACGGGCAGGGCCAATTGGGCACGACGGCAACTGTGACACACACAGGCGCACCCAATTGGGCGCCATTGCAACCATGACACACTCTCTCTTTCTTCATCTCTCTCTTCCTCACTCTCATTCCTCTCTTGCTCGTTCTCTCCCTCTCGCTATTTTTTTCTCCTTCACTCTTTTGTATTTCCCTTTCTGTCATTCTGTTTCCTCTCGCTTTCTTTCCCTCCCTAACTGTCTCTCTACTTCTTCTCTTTTTTAAAAAATATCTTTCTTTCTTTCTCAAATGTTCTCTCTTTGTTTTTTTTAATGTTTATTTCTCGTTCTTTTTCGCTCTTTCTTTTTTTTTCTTATTTCTTTTTTTTCTTTCTCTCTCTTTTTATCTCTCTCTCTTTCTCTCAATTTCCTATATGTTGTTCTCTATCTGTCCTTTTCTATTTTTCTTGTTCTCCCTCTTCACTCGCTTATTATTTTCTCTCTCGATCTCTCTCTCTCTTTCTCCCTTTCTTTCTCTTTCTCCAAAATTTTTTCTTACTTTTTTTCTCTCTTTCGGTCTCTTGCTTTCTCTCTTTTAATCTCCCTTTCTCTCTTTGTTCTACTCGATCAGGATATTTTCTCAGCTTTAGTAGGCCCAGCCTAGTAGTTTGGTCTTTTTTATTAATTCCAAACCACTACAACAATTAAGGCAAAAAATGAGAAGAAAAATGGTGCGTTTCCATCACTTTGAATCTCCGTAGACTCTTCTCAAGGTTTTCTTCATTTTGCTCATGCTCACGTTTTGGAGTATTTCCTAACCCCTATGTAGAGTTCGGATAAGGTAATGGTTTAATAGTCGTATGTAGACTGTATAGCCTTTTGAGACTTCGTGTGATTAAGGGCTAAACAAAAAACATGACTTGCCATGACTTGACTATACTTCCTTAGGCTTTGTAGCACTGGTTTTTGGTTGCACTACTCAATACCACTCGCCTGGAGAGGGATGGGTGCCACAGGGCTCTACTTGCCCAAGACACACCACAGGAAACGTTTCCCCTCCTACCCTAGTGGTTGAGGGAAACCACGCAATACAGCAACATCTAGTGGTCATATATCACAGAGTTCCTTTGTTGGACAAATACTAGTACGAGGTATGCGTTTTGATCTCTTTGAGTTTCCGCGGTCCATGTTTTTCCTTGCGCTCTTTAGCTCTCTTTTTGGGTTGCATTAAACCACAAATCAACATCTAATGTTCAAATATTACACAATGTCTCCTTGAGGTAGACAAATTCTAGTGTCTGGTATGCCCATATCAGCCCCACAACACCTCCTTTTCAGGAGCATGAAGTAAGGCGTGTGCTGAAAACTGTTAACCCCAGGAAGGCAGCTGGCCCAGATGGAGTACCAGGCAGTGTACTCAGGGACTGTGCCGATCCGCTGGCTGGGGGTCTTCACCACCATCTTCAACCAGTCCCTGTCACAGGCTGCCGTCCCACCCTGCCTCAAAACCTCCACCATCATTCCCATCCCCAAGAAGACAGCAGTGGAAAGCCTCAACGACTACAGGCCTTTCACTCTTACGCCTGTGGTCATGAAGTGCTTTGAGAGGTTGGCTGAATGTGAGACTGGAGTGCCACATCCAATTTCGTTGTCACAATATGTTCATCCTATTTTGTAACAATAACAATAAAGGTATATTCTATTCTATTCTATTCTTTTTTTCATTGTGAATATGATATAAAACGTTGAAATAATTTCGACCCACTACACTATTGTGTCTCAAATGTTGTTGATTCTTAGAAAACATTTTCAATGTTTTAGCTTTGGGTTTGTAGCCTGAAAGTTCTTAGGGCCAATACTCTTGCTAGGCATTCAATAATGATATTGCTAATGATATTACCTATAATTATAACATCAGAACAAATGAAATAATAAGTGCAAGTTCAGCTGTGTGTTTTATCTGCAATCCCCAGTGGTTGACTCCATATTCATAGCTCCACTTAGGTGGCAAATGGAGAAAGAGGCACCGAGGGCGGGGTAAGTAGGGAGCGCAGAAGGCTTGGGGGGGAGATTGCTCCTTCTTCTCAGCCATAGTGACCGGGTGAGAAGGCAGTGCAGATGTAATTTGTCCTCAATGGCTGTTTGGGAAGAGTAATTGTGGTGACACTGGCAGGTCGATAGTATGGATTTTTTGTTTGGAGTGCCCTGTGTGTGTGGTGCTAAGGGGAGGCCAGGAAATATAACACTGCTGCTCAAATACAATAAAAATGGATCGAGGGTGTGGTGGTTGTTTGCAGAGCTGGGAGCCATCGTTTGGTCGGGATGTCGTACCGGAGCCGCTGCGGTTATCGAATACACCCCGGCCTTTCTGCCTTATTAACGCCAACAGTTGCAGGCTTCCAGTGGGTCTTTCGGAAGCGTCAAACGACGGAACAAAAAACACATCAATACAATTACGTATCACTTGAGAAACCTACCGTTGTTTTCCGGACTATAAATCTCTATATGTCGCACCCGATCCATTTTGAATAGGTTTAGGCAATATTG
This sequence comes from Urocampus carinirostris, assembly GCF_059441175.1. NCBI lineage: Eukaryota > Metazoa > Chordata > Actinopteri > Syngnathiformes > Syngnathidae > Urocampus > Urocampus carinirostris. Next base: position 40,970,406 of record NC_142355.1, read on the forward strand.
GGAATTTTTGTATCCAAGTAAATACGGCTTGGTATCCATCGATACTGAAGGATTTCATACATTTGACCATAAGGGATTTTGTATGATCAAAGACAAATTATGTTTAATGCAAAAGATATTCACTGGCTGAGCTGTGGTGCAGGTCATGGCAACCTATTGGAGGATGATGTTTACAGAAAACAGCAGGAACTGGGACAAATGCTGATATGAAAAGCAGCGCTTCCCGACGCAAGAGGGGCCTTCGTGACGCAGGAACGCTCGGGGTCCAGACATCGAGGCGAGGAGGAGGAGCCCACCTGGGGATTCTCTGGCCCGCCCATGGGAAGAGCCGGCACACCAGCTGGCGGAGAGACGAGGGTCGAGAGAAGAACTCGATTGAGGGAGAATCGAGAGGAGGCTTGACGGAGACTAATTTGATGGAGCTCACTTAGTTTATTATTTAAGAAATTAAATCTGCCCCGGTGTGGAAATTCCGGTCTCTTGTCTATATTTTCCCAAAAACAAACGAGCACGCATTGTTAGGAGAATGAAGGTTGCGTTTGGTTAATGGAGTCAGATAACTAATTCGAACAATTTGGTAAACAGTACATTTTAATATATTTAATTCCTTACAATACCCATCTGATTCTTTTTGCTTGGATATGTCATGATTATGGATAGATACAGTAGATCACTGCATTTGTCTCTCTCATTCCATCTTTCTGTTTCTCTTTCTCTTTTTCTCTCTTTAGCTTCCTCTCTCTACGTCCCTCTTTCTCTCATTCTATTGTTCTATATATTTCTCTCTTTCTCTCTCTCTCTCGCTTTCTTTCTCTCTATTATTCTCTCTTTAATTCTTTCCTACTATATGCTCTCTCTCAATTGTCTCTCTCTCCCTTCCTCTTTCTTTTCTTTCGCTTCATAATTTTCTCTCTCTTCATTTCGTTCTACTGCCCTTTTCTCTCTTTTTGTCCATACACAATTCTCTCTCTTTAAATTATTTTTTCTCTCTGTTTTTCTCTCTTCCTTTGTCTCTTCCTCTTTTTCTTCTTCTCACTTTCTTTTGCTTTCTCTATCTTTCTTTTGCCTTCTCTTTCTTTCTCTTTCTTTCTCTTTCTTTCTCTTTCTTTCTCTTTCTTTCTTTTTCTTTCTCTTTCTTTTTCTCACACTCTCCGTTTCTCTATTATTCTCTCCATCTCAGTTTATCTTTCTTTTGCTCTAGAATTCTCTTTTTCTATTTGCTTTCTTTCCCTTTCTCTTATTGGTCTCTCTTATGCTCTCCCTATCTTTCTCTCCTTCTGTCTCATTCTTGCTTTTGTTATTTCTCTCCGTATATCATTCTTTCTATCGTTCTTTCTCTCTTTCTTTTCTTTTTCTCCCCTCCCAATTTCTCTTTTTCTCTCTCCTCTCTCCCTCTCTCTCTTTCTCTCTTGCTTTCTTAGAGGCACTTGTGACAGGTCAATGTAAGTGACAACATCTCTGCGTTGTTTGCTTAGTATAAACAATTTGAAAGTGTCAGTTAGGTAAAGGTTGAGTGTATACTGCCACAATATAGGCTATTTTAATATAGTAGCATTATCTATCCACTATCTGCACCGCTTATCCTTAGTAGGGTCACGGAGGTTCTGGAGCCCGTCCTAGCTGTGGGCAGGGGACACCCCGACCTGAATGCCAGCCAGTCGCAGGGCACACAGGGACAGACAACTCACTTGTTCATTCACTCACACCTAGGGACAATTTGGATAAGCCAATTCACCTGAAGTCCATGTTTTTGGAATGTGGGAGGAAACCGGAGTGCCCGGAGGAAACCCACCCAAGCATGGGAAGAACATGCGAACCCCGCAGAGGAGGTGTTGGTAGCTGGATTTGATCACATGAACTCAACACTGCGCCGCGTACGTGCCAACCATTCAGCCGCTGTGCCACCTACAGTAGCATTACACATTTTCCAAAAAAACAATTGGTGCATAAGGTTTCATTTTTATTGTTAATATATAAAAAAACAGAACCAGTTGGGATCTAAATTGAGTCCAGCCGAAAGAGCCAGTTCTCTAAAAAAAGCCAGAATTCCCACCCCAACGATCGAAGCGGCTATAGGAGTCGGGGGGTCTGGTAAAGAAGCCTGAAGGAATGGGGCTTGAAGTGTGATGCCCCAGTCACCCCTAACGTGATAAGGCAAATGGTGTGTGAGCACAATGTTCTTTGTCCACCCTCCCAAAAGCACTGAAGGAGAAAAAAAGTGCTTAAGAGACAGTGGAAAGACAACCGGTGTCTGTATGTTAGTAAATTAAAGCCTTTGCCAGACAGCAAAGGTGCTGGCGAGCTGAGCAGCCATATGAAGGGTGTCCGACATAAAAACTCAAACTAAAACATCTCCCAATCATCCTGAACCCTAAACCAGTGTTCTCAACTGGTGAGTTGAGGACCTTTTTTTCTATGGGTCACAGGCCTTAGCTTTAGCAAAACAATGTTGAGAAGAATAAAACAGGGTCATTTACACTCTTTAACAGTTGATGGTGATAATGCCCTGCTCTTATTCTTCTTCTGCACTTTACGATTGTGTTTGAGAGGGACCACATCTCACTTTATCGAGATTTTGTTAGTTTTATTTCCTTTTTTTTGCCCATACTAACGGCTACAAAGAAAGTTAGCGATAATGGGAAGGAAAAGTGGAAAACAGTGACACCAATCAAGTCGAAAAAGGAAATGATTGCGAGTGTCCGCCGTTAAAGCGCTGCTTGAAGGTACAATACATGGTTTAAAAATGGTTTATTTGTATCTTTTTATAGTGTGTCAATCTTTATTGTCTACATAATAATGTAGTTATCATTTTTTGGGGTGATTTTAAAGCAGTTTTAGGAGGTTGGCTTATCCTCGAGTACATATGGCACATGTGTCAAACTAATGCCTTGCGGGCCAAATCAGACAACGTTGAAAGAAGCAAAAGAGAAAAATGAGCTGCATTACGTCAAACAATGATTTGAAATATGTCCACTGGATGTCACCAAAAGCCAGGCGCTGCACCCACAGTAGCTGTGGCTACCGTTAATCAAATAGAGAACACTGAGGAAAGCCATCCCGAGGTTATTTATTTGTTTTTTTAAAAGTCACAGACGCTTGGTTTAAGGCAATTTGAAAAATACAAAAATGTTACCAGTGTGTTTTTCCAAATGTTTAGAAATGCCTTAGCTCATTTCTATAATTTATATGAAATCTAACATCTTAGCACTTTTAAATCATTAAAATATCATTTAAATTAGTGTTGTTGCTTCCCTGTCTGCAAGAGTTTTCCCGAGTTAAATATACTTCAGTGGAAATGAATCAAATTGTTGTTTTTCTTTTTTTTTTCACGATAAACAGCAAATAAACACTGCAAGAGATTTAATCTTTGCCAGGAGAAATAAAAAGAGACCCCTCAAAAATTGTTTTATATTCAAGGCTTACATCTTAACATCTTACGTCTACAATTTTACAGTGAGCCTGCGAAAAGCCCCCAGGCGTTCCTGTTATTAAAGTTTATTAAAGAATGTTTTTTCATCCATGCGGCCAAGGTACTTGAAGGTGTATGGGTGTTGCTGGTCATTTTGTTTTTTGAAAAAAAAAAAAAAGTAAATATATTTTGCCATCTCCAGTTTAAGCTGCATGATCCTGTCATTCAATCAATTGACAAGTGGAAATGTTCCTTTTTTTGGATCAGAGCTTGTCATTTGAGTGGGATGCTGGGTCCACAAGTCAAACCAGTTGAGGACAACTGCACTAAACAGGCTCTCTTTAAAGGTGATCCATAATTATTAAACATGCAGAATGTGAGGAAACAGGACATGACTATTTCATAAAATCTATACATATTTCATCGGTATATTCTAATTATTTTCTGAGATGATGCATTGTGTCGATAGCTTGTCTGGTCTTTGTCATCTTGAGTTGTGATATCAACGGTGGAACAACAGCACGCTAGCAAGCCAGTTGACATACTGTTTTACATGTAAATTAGTTTAAGAGGTTACAAGTGTCTTAAGCACAATGTGACGAGTTTTTGTTTAGCATGCCTTGGCATTGTGTGGCAGTTAGATTCAGTAATGTTGCAGCAAAGGTCGAGCGGCCAAAAAGGGGCTAACTGGCCAATAAAACACACTGAGAGCTGACCAGGACCAATTCACAAACGGTGCCCATAGCCTCGTCAGAAAAACGTGAGGCTAGCCCAGAGGTCAGGAACCTTTTTGACCCAAAGAGCCATAAAAGCAAAAAATGTTTTAAAAAGAAATTGACAGAGCCACATCATATATTTTCAGACGAAATTGAAAAAACTGCCAAACACGCTCTCTAGGCAAAAGCTAATTCTTCAGCACATTTTATTTCACTGTGTGTCATTTTATGATTTAATCAAATGTATGAAATGATAATAATGCCAAATCCTGTGTCCCAAATCAATGTAAATATGCCATTTACAATTTGTCTTCCACCTTCAGTTACGAGTGTTGAGGCAATTTTTTTCCATGAAGTTTTTCTTTAATAACGGTTTCAAAACAATGTGCATGCAAATTTCTTTTGTAAAAATGTCACAAATTGCAAACGATAAGCATATCGTCATATTCACTTTCGGTGTAGACTGCACTGATCGAGAGAGCGAGAAGGAAGTGCCTTGCGCTATGTGCAGGGATCCGCCCACCTGTACTGCTCACCCAATCAAATTCGTTTGCCAGCATTTTTATTTATCAGTTTGAATGTTTTTTTTTCGAACTTCTGCATTAAGTTGCTTTGGCTTTATATGGACCAAATTCGGGATGAAATCCCTTGACTTTGGAACGCCACAGAGAGATGTGCAATAGTTACATTTTATTTCGGAGCCATATGTACTCATGAAATGAGCCATATATGGCTACCGAGCCATAAGTTCCCTACCCCTGGGCTAGCCAATTGAAAACACACGTATAGCGGCCAGGCTAACCTGTAACCAACAATGCAGCATCTATCCACTCGTAGCCAGCTGGGAATAAGCCAAGGGACACGGCAAAACTGGCGCCAACGCAAGGTTAGCCGTCCAAACAACACATGGTGGGAAGCCAACCAGCACCACCTGTGAGTAAACAAAACAGGAAAACCCTCGGCAGCCCCAATGCTAATGGGGAGCTCGATGGACAAAATCATACCAACAAGCGAAAAACAAGGCGAAAAACACAAACCAAAATCTACAATCATCAACCTCCAAGCATAAATGAGTGATATTATTGTTACTACAATTGCTGTCTGTTTCTGAGCTGGTTTCTCATGTTATGTTGATGGGATTTGCCTTTTTGAAAGTTTTGTGTTTTTTCATTGACATCACAGCTACCAAAAACAAGCCAGAAGGGTCATATTCGAGACTAAATTTCTCGAGCCCCCAGTGCGTGGAACATTTTGCAACACATTTGCATAAACGTGAAGATGAACACTACACATGCTGTGCCTAGTTGAAAAAAAATCAATTTGGTAATACAAACATTTCCCGGTTTTGGTAGTTGAAGTGAGCAAAAAGTAAAAATCCACTAAGTAGTCTTGCACCTTAATCAGAAGCCCCAAGGGTGAAACTTACCTCGATATTACGTCCCTACTGTCATACAACTGTAACAACTGTAACAACTGTAATTGTACAACTGTAACAAAATAACAACTAAAGATCTACAAATGATTGAGTTGAGTGCATTGTCATAATACATGAGTAAAACAAAATTTGAGGGCTTCTCCTTTCAGTGCAAAAAGGCGATTTATAGAGCGGCTGGAAAGCTTCACACTTGCTGCACGCTGGTGTTGAGCCAGGTCTCCACCATATTTAAAATACGACTGTCTCGAATGTAGAGGTTTCCCACAAGTAGTAGCTCCAGGTCATCTGGAAATGGATCTGGGGTTGTGATATACAGGCCCAGCAGGGGACGTATGAGAGATATGTCAGCCTAGCGCTAGCCATAGCAGTAGCCCGGACCTGTAGCCTTGCTATTGGGTTCTAGCCCGATGCCGCCTCAGTTGCTTCACCAACCCAACCCGTTAATAATCCATGGAGAACCCACTGGTGATCACTATTTCTTTGCACTCTTCTGACTATCCTCAGAGTTTGATTCAATTGATGAATTTCTTATCAATCTAACGAGCTGCTAAAAACTAGTGTTGACTTATGCCCTGGTTTGACTTGTGCGCCCGCCCACCTCGGTTGGTTGACTAACAGCATACTAGAGTTTCAATTCCACCCAATACACACATATAGTCTATGCCCTGTGATAACATTTGTCCTCTGCTTTCTGCTGCAGAACACCATGCCCGGTTTGTTGAATAAATGAAAATAAAGACAATTCAATTCAAAACCCACAAAGCAGTGAGCCAGCGATAATCGAAAAATAAAAAGTAGAAAGGTGTTTCTGTACTTTTAAGCCCGAGCAAAAGGACCAGGGAAGGTATTGCGTACCCTGTGGCCAGGGTTAGGTTCTGAGGGCCCCCTATCTGAAAGAAACCATCTGGGGGGCAGTACGTGATGTTTGGCTGACTCTCTGTACCTTTAATAGAACACTTCTCGCGTTACTTCATCGGATGAGGCCTTGCCTGCCCCACCTCTGTCACCTCCGTCGTCCCCTATTAGATCACGTTTCACTCCGACGAGGCGCTCCTAGTGTAAAACCATTAAGAGATCGCAGTGACGTGACCGCGGACGCGACCGCATTTTGACACACCGCCGTCGTTCTGACGTAAGCGGCTGAGACACATGACGTTGGGAAAAGGTCATGCGATCCGTCAAAGAGACAGGGGTGCCTTAGACGTTGAACGCGAGGACTCCAAAATGAACGCCTCCCGACCGTGTTGACGGGCACATGGCTGAAGCATGGCCTTCGAGGAGCGGTAGGAGGAATGGGCGTCCTGCCGAGAACTGTCCCTTCCCGTTTGTTGGGGCCATTGACGGGCGAGGTGTCGGCTCGTCGCGCATGATGATGCTCACGCCAAGTAGGCTAATCGAATACGTGTATGTGTGCACGCTTTCACACCAAATCTGTCTTGGTACAGAGGACAAAAGTTGTATCTGGATGGACATGTCCAAGTTTTTTTTTCGGACCCAGACTGTTTATTCTTTTTTTTATATATTAGTAATTACCAGATAAAACTCGCAAAATGTTTTACCTAAAAAAAAAAGTTTTGATGCATGTCATAAACAAGATCTGGGGTGACACGTTTTTGAGGGAGAGTGAAATCCCCCTCTCAATCATCAGAGACCTGTCATGATTGCCGACCTGTGACTGCCCAATTGGCACCAACAGCCCTGAGAGCTGATTGGCTAAGAGAATCTTTTTAAACCCCCGGCTTTCAAGAGAACACTGTCAGATCATTGCGAACCGATGCTCCCAGCTCGGCAAACTCTCACTTTCAGACACTTTTCCTGCCCTGTTTTCCTCTGCCTGATACCTGTTGCCGACCTGATTCTCGACCTGATTTTGCCCTGTTCTGCCATCCTGACTTCCGACCTGTTTTGCCCCGCTACCTGCCTGACACCTGTTGCCGACCTCGTTTCAGAACTCGATACCTCCCTTGCTCTCCCGTCCCGGCTAACGACTAGTATTCCTGCAAATCTACGACCATCCTCGCTCGACACAGAAGTGCCACTTAGGCGTTTCCAGCCACCTGCTACCCTTGTCCGTCAACCATCGGATCGTAGAAGCAAGCCCTACTCTCCCTCTTTATTAATAAAACTGAGTAAATGAACGCTATTGGGCCCTGTGTCTCTTTCTGGTCCGTGACAGAGCCCTGGCTCCACCCGAAGATACCTGAGCTAGTGTGCAGCGAGCCAGACACTTTCTTAATTCGCTTTCTTAAAGATAAGCCCTCCAATGTTGTTTTACTTTTGTATTGTTACAATAAAGACGATGTATTCAGATGCAATTCTGTGTTCTGTGTTTTTATTTGTAGATCTATAGTTGTTATTTTGTTTCAGTCAAATACTGTCAGTCAGGTAAGAATGTTATCTCAGCGTATGTTTGACCCTGGGGGCTTTTTTGAAGGTGCATCGCTACTTGCATCTTTTTACGTTTCACGGGGGGGTTCTGGTTCCCATTAACAGCCTTAACCTAAGTAATACTGTATTAGTATATTATTTGCATAAGGATTTATCAATCGAAGAGTTCGCTGACCACAATCGCAAAACATTGAATTCAACCACATGCAACATAACATCCCTCAACCGACAAGACACCTAGGGCAGTGATTTCAAACTCTGTTTGGCTCTGGGGCCGGAACCAGACTTTCTGTCTGAGATGGCAAAGATCAGTGAAAGAATGTCAATTGAAAAGTTTTAGCTTTGTTTTTCAGTATTATGCTTTATCATTCAGCCTATATTAGTAACAAAATCTACATATTAAAATAACGGATGAGAAGGGATCTTTTCTAAACATAACACACTCATTCACAAACAATGGGGAAGAAAGACTTTCGTGTTTGCCATTAAATCTGTGAACTGGTTTATTTTAACAGTTAAGTGAATGTGGTTTTACACCTAAACCAACTTACTCTATTCAACTCAAACTCAATTTATGGTGGGTCGGATTATTCCCAGGGACTGAATCCATCCCACGGGCCGTATGTCTGACATGCTTGACCTAATGTCCATTTTGAGTTACAATATCCAAATTATTTGCGTGGACGATCAATAATAAATACAGTTATTATGGGTTGTTCGGTTGTTCATGCGCAGTGGCGAAGCGTATCTAAGGAAGAGGCATTCAATAATCAAATGCGTCAACAGCATAACTGTTTTGTCAGGTGGTGCCATTTTAAAGAATTCTAATAATCCGATGTGACGTATGATTGATTTTTGATTACCAATTACAGTAATCCATCGGTTATCACGGTTAATGGGGATCAAAACTCCCAGCAAAAAGTGAAAATGAGAAATAAATAACTTGAGATTACATCCTTACTTACTGAGAGTATATAACTATGTATAACTACAGATCTACAATAATAAAACAGAATAGCAGTTGAATACATTATCTTTATTGTGATTATACAAAAACAAACACAAATTGTCAGAATATGATTAAGAGAGTAGCTGTTTAGCTGCTTGTTAGTATTGAATATCCTAGGACTGAGCCAGGTCCCTGCCATGATTAAAATACACGAGTCTTGATTGTAAAGGCTTACCACAAGTTGTAGCTCCAGGTGATCTGTTTCATGGGTAATGAATCTGGCGTTAGTGAAATACACAGGGGTAGCTTGTGAGAGTTGTTACATACCCTAGCCGCAGTCGGACAGATATGCGGCACTGCTATTGCTTTCTCTTCAGACGCCGCTTCAGTCTCTTCCAAGACCCGATTACAACCACTGGTAATCACTATTTCTTCGCTCTCTTTTTCCACGCTGGCTGTTTGAATGAGAGCATACACCGGCCTATCACTGTTGTGCAAACAGACAGTCACGCCTACCCGAAACACAAATCCCTCCCTAAACTGCCCCTAAGATAGTATGGTCTGTGTGCTGTCTGTTGCAGAACACAATGCGCGATGCGTTAATACCAATGACAATAAAGACAATTTAATTCATAATCCCATAACAGTAGACCAAGTAGTGAGGTTTTTCTTTACTTTGAAACCCCGTCCCAAAGGAACGGGAAAACGGCAGCTGGGGTTACGTTCCAAGAGCCCACAATATTTTTACGCTCCACGCGATGGATGGACTGCTGGTGGCGGGCACGCGGGATAAGAAACCGTCAAGGAGTAGGACACGATGGTTGGATGGTACGCCACCCAATTCGCTTAGACATTTGTCGTTTACAATATTTTTTTCAGCCGATAAAAAGTAAAACAACATTTTATATAGTTTTTTAATGAAAAATTAGGGGTGCACGTTATACATGAAAAAATATGGGAACTGTATTTTGCAAAACTTCAACAAGTTGACATGTTCGGCTGCAGGGATGTCGACAATTTTCTGAAGTTAGCTTATCCTTGTGGTGCTTTCAGATCTTTTTTAATGGCCACTTTTGTTTAACTGCTGATTGTTACCGAGTCGCGTGATTGCAGCATTAACTGCTTGTCATCTTTTGCTTTGGTTTTGTTAGCCTTTACTAGCTTGTTTTTCACCCATCTCTCTCGAGCGAGTTTCCGACCCCTGGTGTAGATAAAAAAAAGCCACAAAAGAACACACTTCAGGGTCACGTGTATAAGAGCGCCTCTTCAAGCATACGACTTAAATCACCCTTGGTGCCGTGCTATTGATTGACGTTACACGGCATCGTTAATTTTGCATTTGTATGTACGCTACACTGAGCAGAAAGCCGGAGGCAGTTGTATGTACGCCGACGAGCTAAAACCAGCAAACTGGGCGGGCGCAAACAAAAGAAGAGGGTGATGGAGAAAAAGATCGCGATATTCCCCGGGGCCCCATTAGCGGCGCTTCTGAAGGCCTATGACATCTGACTGGATCAGTGTTCTTCAGTCTGAGGCGCTGCTCTTATCCACTTCTCTGCCGGAGTCAATAAACACATCACCTCCACACAAACACCAACACGAAGCAAGAAAGCCCCTAGGGTGAACGTCAGACGAGTTCATTTACAGAGACTCGAATTCATCCTTCTTGGAGAAAGTATTCAGCTTACTCGTGATGCTTAAGAATGGAACCACTTTTACACAGTTTATCATTTGTGACTTTATTTCAAAAAATATTCCCAAATATTTTTTTCAATGAGGTACAGAACATGTAGTGTCTTCCCCACAATTAAGCACATATGTTGCAATATATTTCTCGTGCCGGGGGAATCGAGAGTTTTTGTCTCAAAGTTGACCCACTTGCTTTTTTGTGGTAGAGTGGTGACGTTGTTGAAGAAACGCGTATTTTCAAAACAGTGAATCTCATTAACACAGCATTGAGGCCAGCTTTGAAACAGACAGCGATGGTAGGGAACGACGATTGCATTCAGCTTATTTCTACTTAAAGGTAGGAATTTTTAGGCTTTAATTATTTATTTATTTTTCAACCAGGATGTGCTGGTGGGCAGTGTTCACTCTAAGCTGCGCGCGTGCGCAATTGCGCACCGCTCGCACATTCTCAGCGCACAAGAAAATCTCGCCAGCGCACAAAATGAGGGCTCAAAATTACTAATTAAGAAGCGACTCAAGTCAAAGTTACAGTGCATGAAGGTAAAAAAACATGGCTTCCCCTGATGTTGTGTCCAAAATGCGGTATTTTGAAGTCGAGTCGAAGGAGAATGAAGTTGAGTAAAGTTAGTAGAGTTTGTCGGGGAACCGGCTTCTTCGGCTCGGCTCAACAAAAGGAACCGGCTCTTTTGGGTCCTAAACAGCTCTTCGGGTTGTTTTTGCTTCTTCAATCCCGACATGACCAAATAGTATGTAAAATTATGCACAAAATGACTTAAAGGAAGGGAGGAATAGAACAAACAAGAAAAAAAATACCAAAATGAAAAAGTAGTGAAAAGCTGAGAAAAAAAAGAAACAAAAGGAAGAGAAAAAAGAAGGAAAAATTTAGAAAAAAGCCAGAAAAAAAAGAAAAGAAAGAAATGTAGGAAAAAAGTAAATAGAGAACAAAATGAAAAAAGTAACAGTTCGGAAAAAATAAACACAATGAGATTTTCTGTATCTTACAACCGACTAAATAAGCCCCCAAAAATGTTAATATTATGTGACAAAATATATCAGGAAATAAAAAGAAATGAATATCTTGTGAAAGAATTGTTGTAAAAACAGGCCGTACAACCTTTGCAATAGTACATGAGTCATTCAAAAGAGAAAAAAAATGCCGGAAACTCAGCAAAGTGTAACTTGATGTCAAGTTTTGGACATGCTTGATAATTAATTATCTTGCCACACTTGGGATTATGGTTGCTCACTGTTGTTTCAAGCGCTGCTCACGACTTTGTGTGAACGCTCAGACCCGTGGAAAATTAGAGGGAACATTGCTGGTGGGTATAATTTAGGCTGGCTCTATCAGTTTTAATGACTTTTGAAATCAAATTTAAGACCAAGTCGACAAAAAAACCCCACAATTGCAAACAAACAAAACAAAAGACCACATTAATTTGAGGCGATTTTAAACAATAGTTTATTTTATTTTTCTCGGCAAACAAGAGCTGAACGTCACTAGGAAATACCTTGCATCTGTTGGCAACTCCATTCTGAAACTATGTTTTTCGTGCTTTGCATATGGGTGCATTGACTCCCAACGTGTCGAGTTTAAAATATTTCAAGATACATCGTGCCTCGTACACATTACTTGACACAGCTTTTAGCCATGGCAAAAAACATTCGTCGGACTGCCACTTCTTATTAATTTTACACTCTCTCACGGTCCAAAGTTGCTATGTGTCTTGTGCGTAGACCTAAGACATGCGTCTTCTTTAAATGCTGGTGTTCCTCTGATGATGTCACAGCTAAGATGACAAAGGGAAGAGTTGCTGTCTTGAAAATGCTTTACCTTGGAAAATAACTGGAATATACAGATGAAATATATATAGACTTTATGGAAAAACATGTGCTAGGTCCTCACATTTTGCATCTATGAGTGTTTGGGATTATCTTTAAAGGCAGTTTTGTCTGTGGATGTTTATGATTGATCAGATTTATGGGGCATGAAAACGTGACGAGGAGAAAACCTTTGGCAGGGTGTAACTTTGAATGTCAAACGGTCCTTTATCCATCCCTGCTCTGACCTTTCTGCTAGGCTGCCCCGTATTCACTGGTTGTCAGTGAGAGTTTGTCAGCAACCATCCATCTCTGTCCACCTCCGCACTCCTTTCCGAAATCCCAACCGCCCCATTAGCCGAAAGTATCCGGGGGGCGGCGACACGGTGGTCTACAGGGGCCTCCTACCTCCATTCCTCCCTCCCGCTACTGTGCTCATCCAGGTACCCGAGAGAGGCAGCTGTACTTGTGTATATAAAAATATACCTGCAGAATGTAGCAATGAAGTTTGTGCAATGTGTGGTCGTAGGTGCTGGGGATTAATGCTTTGTAAAAGAAACAACACATTCTCGATTCAACAATTCTCGATTCACCGGCAAGTTTTTCTGAAGGGTGGTAATGGAGGCGCTGTCTCAATGACAATGTACGAGAACGCTAAATTTCTTCTCATGGAGGAATTCTCCCTATCATACTTGCATCTAAACTAAATGTACAACGACTTATTGGACTTCTGTGCTCATTACAGGTTGTCAATAACAAACACCTTGTTCAAACATAAGGGTGTACATATGTGCACTTGGCACCAGAACACGTTTAGGCCGCAGTTCGATAATTGACTTTGTAGTAGTTTCATCGGCCTTGTGGCTGGATGTTTTGGAGACTCAGGTGAAGAGAGGGGAGGAGCTGTTGACCGATCAACACCTGGTGGTGAGCTGGCTCCAGTGGTGGGGGAAGATGCCGGTTCGACCTGACAGACCTATGCGTGATGTGATGGTCTGTTGGAAACATTTAGCAGAATCTTGTCCCGACTGAAGGTGGGGGGACAATGGGTCCGAGTGGACCATGTTTCAGGCCTCCATCAATCAGGTTAGCTGATAGGAACTGTGGTGGTAAGGTAGTGCCTGCCACATCGGTAACCCTAAGGTCCGTTGTTTTCACGGGGGGTAAGGGATGGCATCAAGCTAAAGACCTTCCTGGCTGATGAGACTCTGCAAGCAGTTAAAAGTCATTCCCTGATGAAGCTTTGGTAGTCACTGAGGCAAGAACTCGGGCATAGGAAGGCGAGGCCACAGAAAGCGACTTTGAGTAAATTCTAGTCCACCATCTCAGAGGGGTAAATTGGTGTTACATCAACACTGTATAATGGAGATTGGGCACTGCTGACCTGAGGTGAGTTCTCATATTTCTGTGGTTGATGTCACTGAGGCGATTAAAAAGCTCCTCAGGAGGAAGGCCCCGGGGTGGATGAGATCCGCCCTGAGTTTTTAGGTCTCTGGATGTTATGGGCGTATCATAGTTATCACACCTCTCCAACATTAAGGTACATCTGGATTGGCAGACTGGGGTGGTGGTCCCCCTTTTTAAAAATGGGCGACTGGATAGTTTGTTGTAACTACAGGGGATTCACATTCATCAGCCTCCATGGTAAAGAGGAGCAGTGTGGTTATGGTCTTTGCTGTGGAACATTGGACCAGCTCTACACCCTCAGTAAGGTCCTTGATTGTGTATGGAAATGTTCCTATTCAGTCTATATGTGATTGGTGGACCTGGAGAAAGCATTCAACCGTGTTCTTCTGGGCTCCCTTTTGAGTTCGCTTTGGAAGTATAGGAACAGTCTTATCAGTGCTATTCAGTATTTGTATGACCGGTGCCAGAGTTTGGTCCGCATTGCCAGCAGTAAGTCAAATTTGTTTCCAGTGGAGTTGGACTCCCCCAAAGTGGCCCTTTGTCCTCCATTCTGTTCCTAACTATTATGGACATTTTTTCTAGGCGCAACCATTACGTGGAAATGGTCCGGTTGATTTGATTTTTGCAGGTTATGTTATACTACTGGTTTCCTCTAGCTGTGATCTTCAGCTCTCACTGGAGCAATTTTTAGCCAGGATTTTCAGTGCAAAGCGGCTGGTATGTAGATAAGCACTTATAAATCCAAGACCATGGTTTTCAGCCGGAAAAGAGTGGCATACCCTTTCAGGGATGAGATACTGCTCCAAGTGAAATACTTCAACTATCTCAGGGTCTTATTTACAAGTAAGGGTAGGATGGAACGGGAGATTGACAGATGGATCTGTGCGGCGTCTGCAGTCATGCAGAACCTGTACTGGTTTGTCGTGGTGAAAGAGCTGAAAGGCAAAGATCTCTCAATTTTCCAAACGATCTGCGTTCCTACCCTCACCTGTGGTCACAAACTGTGGGTCGGACCACATGAACAATATCCCGGATACAAATGAGTTTCCACAGAGTAGCTACGCTATTCCTTAGGGACAGAATAAGAAGTTAAGTCATCCAAAAGAGACTCTAAGTAGAGCAGGTGCTCCTTCTCGTTTTTGTTAGAGTAAACATGTGCGCAGAATTTATGGTCAAAGAGTGCTGAATTTCGTTATGTTTGCTTGTGAAATTATTTTCGCAAAGCACCATGCCAGTACGTAAAAAGAAAACGTCTTTCACAGTACTCAGAAATGGAGGAGACCTTGGAGTTTCAGTATTGTGACCAACATTGATAAAGACGTCTGCTTTATGTGTGGCCCAAGGGAGCAGCAGCCAAACTGGGATAACAAGAATGCTGGTGGCGAAGTTGTTGGGGCAATGCTAGCATTCAACTCAGTTTACATGTTTATGAACAAGCAAGAGACTCTTTTATTCTGCTTGATATACTGAACGGCACACTTCAATTTTATTTATATGACAGTCAGTGAAACAGTTACGTCAACGCACTTTACATATGGAGCAGGTTTAGGAGCAGGCTGCTTCTATTTAATGAGAGCCAACAAATCCATGCAAGGAAGGAAAAGCACTCGCTAATGATGGAGTAGATTTTCACTCTCAATACAGTAAGCCTTGTTTTTTGCAGGGGTTACATTCCAAAATGGTCCCGTGATATTCAAAACCCACAAAGTTAAAACTTTTATTTTTTATTTATCTATTTATTTGATACTTGATTATACACTGAAACCAAAAATCAAACCCATTTTATCCACTCGAGCATTTGTTTGAGAAATAAAAATATTGTATTTCTTTGGTTTTTTTGTTTTTTTTCACGGATAACTTCTGCATTGTCATATTGTAAGGAACGCGGAGGTGGCACTTCCGTGTCGAGCGAGGACAGTCGCAGGCAGCGGGAAAACTGGTCGATAGGGGGAGCAAGGGCGGTAACGAGTCCAGGGGGTTTAAAAAGAGTCAGGGAACCAATCAGCGCTCATGGCTGTTGGCGCCAACGGGGCACTCGCAGGTGCCCAGAATCAGCAATCATGACAGATCCGCAGAAGACATCGCATCGCAAACTGTATCACAGGGGCAGAATGTGGGCCTTTGTGGTGGGTGGGCGTGACTGTCGCAACAGTGATAGGCTGGTGTATGCTGTCAGTCAAACAGCTACAACTATAGCTACAGCCTTTTCAAGAGATGACTTATTATACACTGTCTCTCTAAAAACGGTGTTCCTGGTGGAGAGAAAACCTTCGATATATTGATTTTCTTAACCTTCAATAATGAGAATTGTACTTATCTTAATTCATTTGGACTCGATCTCACTTAAAGCAGCAAGTTAGCAGTCATAGCAGCACTGAGCAGCGTTTATTGTTTGGAAATGGATAACGACAATGTAGCCACTGTAATATTGAAGACTCAAAAAAAAATGTCCTGAGTTTCCCAAACCGCCAATGTTTTATGGACTACGGTCCTATCTTTGTTTTTATTAAAGCAAAATACATTTCAGAAATGTAATATTTCATTGGTAAAAAATTGCATAGGCTCCTACCAGGAAGGAAAAAAATCCCCAAAGTATTTTTTGAACCAATAAATATTTTGGACAATGTAAACTATTATGTCAAATAGTTAATTTTGAAATTGTGAAGTGAAGTTTCGACTAGTGTGTACGGCAAATGAACTTTTACATCAGTGAAGGAGAGACAGTTTAGAAAATTCATCTATGATTCGATGTTTGTCTTTTTTGTTTACTCGTCAAGAGTCAGGCAGTACGGTAGTGCAGTGGTTAGCGTGTGTGTGGCACAGTTTTGAGGTCATGGGATTTAACCTTCCTGTGTGGAGTTTGCATGTTCTCCCCGACTTGCGTGGGTGTACTCCGGGCACTCCGGTTTCCTCTCACATTCCAAAATCATGCATGTCAGGTTAATTGGTCTGTCCAAATTTTCCCTAGATGTATGAGTGAGTGAGTTGTCTGTCTCTGTGTGCTCTGCAACTGGCTGGCAGGCAGTTCAGAGTGTGCCCTGCCCACTGCCCGAAGATAGATGGGATGGGCTCCAGCACCCCAGAGACCCTACTGAAGATAAGCGGTGCAGATAAAGGATGGATGTTTGGAGTCAAACATTTGCTTTTAGACATATCACATTTGTTATGCATCTGCTATTTTGGGGCCAGCTGCTTGCACGATTCACAAAAAATGTAAATGAACAAATTGGAATTTTTATTACAATGTGAGTGTGTTCAGAGCAAGGCCGCACAGATGACACAGGTCTTTAAACAATACAGTGGATGCGCCTCCCTTTTTACATTAAAATGTGCAATAAGATTGTTTCTGCCGCTCATTAGAGCTTTTTCCCCAGCAAACGACATTGACATAGAATTATCTCACATGCCTAAAAACGTACAAAATTCAAACTTTGTGTGTATGACTGAGCAGGTTGCGTATCTCATACTTTCCGGGGGTAGCTCAGGAGGCAGACTGTTCGTCCTGGAACCAGGTTTGATTCCCAATTCCTGTACCACTCTACTATACCCAAAATGCCCCCAATGAGCAGGTAGGCGCCTTGTTTTCATTGTGCATTTTGTTCTTTATTCTGATTGGCTAAACAAAGGAAGATGCTTTCTGTCACCAATAAAGATATGCTTAACTTGCTATGGAGTCACTTTTCAAAAATGTTTGATAAAGTAAAAATTAATGGTTTTTGTAGGACAGAACCGGATTATAAATGCAGTTTACCATAACGTCCATATGATAGCAGCAAAGTATCATACAAAGTTAATCGATTGTTTCCTTAATTCAGGGGTCGGGAACCTTTTTAACCCATAAAAGCAAAAATATTTAGATTCTTTTTTTCTGAGAGAGCCACACGATATATTCAAAGACAAAATTCAACAAAACCACCAAACTTGCTCTCCAGACAAAGGCTAATTCTTCAGCACATTCGATTCTACTGTGTGATGTTTGATCAAATCACTGAAATAATAATAAAGCCAGTCCTACATCAATATAAATTTATCACTTAAAATATGTCACCCTCCCGCAGTTTTGAGTGTTGAGGCTCATCTTGACTGCCATTTTGGTTCCTAATAAAGGTTTCAAAACAAGTTGCAAGCAAGTTTTGTATAAAGTTTTGTATAAAATGTCACAAAATACTGCAGACGAGGATCCAAATGTATTTATCTTTAGTGAAGACTGCGCTGGGCGAGGGGAAATAGTGTGCGCTGTCTGTGTATAGCTCCGCCCATTCTTAACGCTCACCCAATCAAATTGCTTTGTGCTTTGCTAGAGCTTTTGTGTAAACAGTTTGTTTTATTGAAGTATGTCCTGTGGCTTTCCATCATAAGGTGTCTAAACAATGAAAATAGATTGTTTGACAACCTTCCATATAAAGGACTGTTTAGCAATTTACAGCCACAACGGGCTCTGTTGGTGTGACACTTAACTGTAAACTGTGTCCCATATAGACTGGGCCAAACCACATGTAATGCCTCAGCTTTGTACATGGTAAAATTGGCTATGCAAATATTGATATATTAAATGATTGCATTTTTATCTTTTATCTTCTATCTCTATGTACTCATGATAAGAGCTATATATGGCTCGCGAGCCATAGGTTTCCGACCCCTTACTTAATCCATTAAACAGCAATAATATTTTTCAAATTATAAATTCGCAGTACAGAATTTGAAAAAAAGAAAAAACGTTCATGTAATGCAGTGTTGTTGTTTTTTTTTTAAACAATTACTTCAGCCTGTAAATTGGGTTTGGTCATCCATCCATCATTATCTGCGACGCTTATCCTCAGAAGGGTCCTGGGGGTGCTGGAGCCAATTCCAGCCATCTTCAGGCAGTGGGCAGGGAAAACCCTGAACTGGTTGCCAGCCAGTCACAGGGCACACAGAGACAGACAACTCACTCGCTCATTCACACCTATGGACAATTTGAATCGGACAATTATCCTGACATGCATGTTATAAGAATGTGGGAGGAAACCGGAGTGCCCGAATTAAACCCACATAAGCACGGGGAGGACATGCAAACTCCACGCACTACTTCACGGGTTTTGACTATGGCAAAAAACGAAGAATTACTGTACACATTTTCTTCTATTTCTTTCGTTATGTTGCTTTTTTAAAGCAGTTTTAGGGGGTCGGCTTCTATGAGAGTATATTTCCCTAAAACTGATTTAAACTACCCACATAACAAAAGAAATAAAACACATGTACAAAAAGCTGTGGAATCATTAAATCCATATTTCTCTGTTTGTGCAATCTTGAGAGCTTGCAAATGAACACTTAACCAAGACATTCCATATCTATTTTGAATCTCGGATTCAAATTACTCGCAGATTTCCTTCTTCAATTCTGGATAATATCCAAGATTATTTCTTGTTTTCTCTTGGCATAGTCTACTTAAAAAAAAACTTTATAAATAAAACGACTAAAATTCAGTTCTTTAACCGAATATTCGGTGTTCACGCTTGGCTGATTTGTTTCCCGATGGTTTGTTGTACCAGTATAAGCCATGCCCCCTCCACATGCTCTGCCTATCATTTGCCACCGGTGAGACAAATTTGCCCATACAAACTGACCCCCTGATTTTGGTATTTTATTTTAAAGTTGTGAATATGACTTGGATGCGAGTAGGTTAGAGAGAATATCCACATAAGGATGAATTCAGCGTCCGTCCTTGTACTTTGCGCTTCAGACGGCGCTGCCGTAACTATTCTGTTGTACTATGCCGATCCTTAACCGTTGCTGTCTGGTTGGAGATAATGTGTTATTTCATGAGTGAAAGCGGAACAGTTAGCAATCAGAGGACGTTGTAATTCATTATCTGCTTTTAATAAGTATTCGAGTAACGCAAGGTGGGGTAATGACACAACTATAAAATCAGCATACTAATGCATTAAAGTGCTGGTTCTTGAGAAAAGTAATTGACGTGATCCTTTGTATTACGTTAGTCCCAACACTGACGGCGGCAATCTGTTTATTTGTGCAGTTTGATCTTCCAAAAACAAAATTTTTCAACATGCCCCATCTATGACCAGCCTGAGGGCAAGGCAAAGCAAAGACAGACTCCCTATGGAAACCTAATGGGACTCGAAAGCGAGTGTTCGGAAAGCGCTTTTGATGACGGAGGAAGGTAGAAATCTGGACGTGGGTAAAGGGAGGAGGAATGGAGGCCGTACGCTGTGATTAATGGACGGGCGGTAGCGGGAAGGTTGAAGCAGCCTGGGAGAGAGAAGAGTGACAGTAATAAAGTGAACCTGCCTCCCATTCATCTCCCTCAACCCATCTCCCGCCCGATCGCTAGGGCTTTACAAACTGTGACTAATGCCACGCTCCGATTGCGGGCACAGACAAGCGTGCCACACAGGTAAGCGTGCCACGCGGCCGCCATACGCCGTTGCATAAATGAACACCAGCCTTCTCGTGACCTCCCCGTTGTCACTTGCCAGCTTGTCCTCAGCTCAATCGTCATTTTATGTAAGTTAAGTAAGTAAGTTAATGGCTCTGATACGCCATTGCAATGTCCTCTAGACTGGGCAGAGAGCAGCCGATGATCTTCTTGGTTGTGTTGATTACTCTCTGTGTGTTTTCCTTTCCACTGCCGTGGTCCCAGCATACCATAGCCTGATACCAGAATGCTTTTGTTAAGTTGAAAGCATAACATGGTGCTGTGCTTTTCTATATTTTACCCTAGATAAGAGTGTTTCACTTTAGGGCACAGGTGGATGGAAACAATGTTGTTTGCTAACCTTCCCTCAGGGTACTGTAATGAGATGCATACCACACTTGCAGCCTCATTAACCCGTCCCGGCCTGCTACAGATCACGTGTTATACGATGATTCCGCACCAGGGAAACGTAACCCTCTGGAATAAGGTTATGTTGGGGATGTTATCTCACCACTGCTTTATCTCCAATTTGGTCTGATTATAATATATTAAACATGGCTCACTGTGGGTGATGAACATAGTGTTCATCCTTATGGTGACCTTGAGTCATCATTCTAGCATGTATGTAGAAATTATTTCAGATGATTGTAAAGGTTCGTCAAAACAACAATAACAAACCCTGACAGAAAATAGTGACTGGAACATGTTACATTTTAGGAAATATAAATTGCAATTTTTAACATGAAACAAATATCAATTACAGTTATCAGTACCGTCAAATTTAAGCCTGTTTGAGGTGCGATTAAGAATAAAATTAGAATTGCCTTGATTTTCATTAAAAACAATGTAGTGAACATTGTTTAAAACAGGATTGGACATGACACTCCAGGATAAACTCATAAATATGATCTAAAAGAGAAAAATAAGACAAAAAGCAAAAGCATTTACAATGTAGTGATTAATCAGACCTAAGTTGCAAGTGCAACGTAACAGTACAATAAAAAAAGGACATTTAACAATAGTGCAATGAAATCAGTGTAATGACATTTAGCAGTGAAAATAAATCCAAAACACAGTAATAAAAATAATATAAATACCAATCGTTTCATACAGCCTCAGGGTCCCCTAACTCTGCTTCCTCACAGGAAGATGTGACGTTCCAAAAGATAACCTCACAACATGCAAAAGTCTGTCAGGTTGGACCGGAATCTTCCTCCAACATCAGAGCTACCTCACCACTAGGTGGGGATCAGTTGAAAACTCCTCGAGTGGCCACAACATGCATCCGCAAGTCCGATGAAACGACTACAAAATTGATCATCGAAATGCACCCTCAGGTGTTCTTGTCCACATATGGACACCCTTATGTTTGAACATAGTGTTCATTATGGACAGGCCTTGACGAGCACAGAAGTCCAATAATGTAACACCACATGGGTTTAGATCAGGGGGCCCGTTCCTCTTAATCGCGTACCTTCAGGTCCCATTGTCATTGCCCAGGTGTGCGTTGAAGTCCTCCAGCAGTACGAGGGAGTACCAAAGGGGAGCGCTCTCACAGACTTCTAAAACGGTGGGTACTCTGAACTGTGGTTTGGTTGATTAGGCACAAGCAACAGTCGGGAAAAAAAAGCGTCTTTATGGAAGCTGGCTCCTAAACAGTGGGGAGCTGAATACTGTCGTTCACCTCAAAGACACCTCACTAAATATGGTGAAATATCATTTTTAGTTTTCACTTCTGCTTCAATAGTTTGTTCCGTGGACAAGCACTCTTTTAATCACAGGCCATGATCCGTATGGACCTTAGTTCAAACAATATCCATTGCACCGCCAGCATTTATCTACATTGGACAAAAATGTTTAAAACTTGTGAATAAACGATCAGTCATCTTTCATCTGAGGGTGGACCAGTAAATCATAGTGGTTTTAAAGACCGAATCCTGCAGCCAAGTAAAATGTATGACTAAATTGACTTAAATTACTTTGGCATTAACTTGATGAAAGAGCCTGCATGTTGTTTCAATCATCGTTGCCTTTAATTGCCACCA
This sequence comes from Urocampus carinirostris, assembly GCF_059441175.1. NCBI lineage: Eukaryota > Metazoa > Chordata > Actinopteri > Syngnathiformes > Syngnathidae > Urocampus > Urocampus carinirostris. The sequence continues at coordinate 40,992,677 of NC_142355.1, forward strand.
GCAATCTAATGAACACATTACAAATTGATAAGGAAACAGGAAAAGTGCCTTTTCCATGGGCCCCACCTGCATTGGGTAAATCTGTCTTCATATCAGCCGCGTGACTTTTGCCCAGGCAGACAATAGATTAAACAATGAATGAATGATTTATTAGCTGTCGTTGTCATGCTATTTAGATGGATGGGTGTACATGCGGCATGACCTCACTTCCTTGTTCTCTGCCTTGTATTTGAGGGTGTGAGGAGTGGAGGGGGGTGGGCCGGGGGGAAGTTGGCAGGGCGGGGTAGGTCAGGCACACCGCTAGCCGCTGACAGGAGCCGGCCACTTGATCAATGATCTCGGCATCGGGATATTGCGCAGGGCTGTGAGGCGGCTGTGGATGAACTTCAAATACATATGGAAGGATGGAAGGTGCCCACAAAAGTAACTCCTCTCTCCAACCTTCCGTCTCGTCCCTTCCGCCTTCTCCTTTTCTCTCAAATGGGTTATTCTGGCGCTGGCCCTGACAGGCCATGGTTTGGATTTTGATTTATGTTCCTGTGAAGCTCAAATCAAAGATTCCATCTACTGCTGCTTTATGGCAGCTAGGATGATGAATGGTGCAGTCTCTCGGTCAAACCCAGCCTCTGTGTCTTTGCCCCACATTTTAATTGCTAAAGTAGCCAGTCATCGCTCAGCCCTCCTACCCTCTCTCTGCCTCCTAAGCTCATCCTTTCTCCGCTTTTTTTTTCCACCCATTGTCCCTTGCCCACGCTTTCGTTCACGCTCGATAATGTACCTTTATCTCCTCTCATGTCCGCGCGTCGCTTTACGGCATAAAACAGCAAATTGGCACTCGGAGAGTAACCATGTAAAAATTCAAACTGTCTCAGCCTTATTGGATTAGTCAACTTCACATCACAGCGCATCTTAACGTGTTCATGTACGAATGAGAATAACCTTTATTGTCGTTGTGTTGCAACAATGAAAATAGAGTTGCACTCCATCCATCCATCCATCATCTGCACCGCTTATCCTCAGTAGGGTCGCGGGGGTTCTGGAGCCCATCCCAGCCAACTTCGGGGGGTGGGCAGGGGACACCCTGAACTGGTTGCCAGCCAGTCACAGGGCACACAGAGACAGACAAGTCACTCGCTCATTCACACCTAGGGACAATTTGGACCGGCCAATTAACCTGACATGCATGTTTTTGGAATATGGGAGGAAACTGGAGTGCCCAGAGGAAACCCACGCAAGCACGGGGAGAACATGCAAACTCTACACAGGAGGTTCGATCTCATGACCTCAGAACTGTGCCGCACACGCGCTAACCACTGCGCCGCCATGCTGCCCACGAGTTGCACTCCATTTGGCAAACTATCCAAATGAAAAATATAATTAATAGAAAAATATAGAGTAGTCACCTCCTTTATAAAGTATCTAAAATAAAAATCACACACAACGGAGTTATTGCAACTAAAAACTGTTTTCCATGTTTCCTAAATATGCTTGTGGTTTGGTGTATTGATATCTTTGGGGAAGAAACTATTCTTCTGTCTCTTCATACAAGCCTTGTGGGACCTGCACTGATGGCCTGGTGATAATAGTTTGAAAAAGGGGTTGCTGGGTGTCAGGAGTCCTTAAGATTGTCAACCAACAAATTGACAATAGAAATAGTGCTCACTTGTCGCTAGGCACATTTTTCCAACGAAGAGAGGCATCATTTCATGATTTGCTGATTAGCAATTGTGAGCAGCCCCCAGAATTCTAATTGTGTAAAGTATTTTTTGACAAACTATAGAAGGGAAATGTCTTTTCAAATTATCTGGTTTATCCTATCGAATTGAAGATTTTTAGAAAGGCATTTGTATTGATTGCTTATTCTGTGAAGTGTTCCCTGAAACAGGGAACACTGATTTTGGCGTAGTCCATATTACAAACAATTTTGGAAGGATCTGTTTTAAAACAAAAATATTTCTTATAAATGATATTAGTTTGGCAATATTCCATTTTTATAAATCATGTTTTAAAACTAAGCCCACTGCCCGATGATTGCTGGGATGGGCTCCAGCACCCCTGCGACCCTACTGAGGATAAGCGGTGCAGCTGATGAGATGAGATGAGATGTTTTAAAACTGTTTGTTTTGAAAAAAGAACCAACAACACATTAGACCAACAGCAAATTCAACCAACTAGAAAGTGATAGGAATTATTTATTTCTGCTCGTATTATAATATTCATGTGATCCCAGGTATCTCTTTAATCATGAGTTCTGGGTATTCATAACAATTTTAGTGATGTTGCCTTTAAATACAATTCATCCCAAAAAAGTGGGTGTCACAATTTTTCCTTCCCCACAATGTTTTTTACTGATTTGTCATTTTATTTTGAAATTTTGATTTAAATCAGGAACAAATCATTTTCTGTGTATAAATACAGGGAGTGCAGAATTATTAGGCAAGTTGTATTTTTGAGGATTAATTTTATTATTGAACAACAACCATGTTCTTAATGAACCCAAAAGTCTCATTAATATCAAAGCTGAATATTTTGGAAGTTGGAGTGGGGCTTTTTTAGTTTTAGCTATTTTAGGAGGATATCTGTGTGTGCAGGTGACTATTACTATGCATAATTATTATGCAACTTAACAAAAAACAAATGTATACCCATTTCAATTATTTATTTTCATCAGGGAAACCAATATAACATTCACAAATATACAATTCTGACATTCAAAAACAAAACAAAAACAAATCAGTGACCAATATAGCCACCTTTCTTTGCAAGGACACTCAAAAGCCTGCCATCCATGGATTCTGTCAGTGCTTTGATCTGTTCACGATCAACATTGCGTGCAGCAGCAACCACAGCCTCCCAGACACTGTTCAGAGAGGTGTACTGTTTTCCCTCCTTGTAAATCTCACATTTGATGAGGGACCACAGGTTCTCTATGGGGTTCAGATCAGGTGAACAAGGAGGCCATGTCATTAGTTTTTCTTCTTTTAGACCCTTTCTTGCCAGCCACGCTGTGGAGTACTTGGATGCGTGTGATGGAGCGTTGTCCTGCATGAAAATCATGTTTTTCTTGAAGGATGCGGACTTCTTCCTGTACCACTGCTTGAAGAAGGTGTCTTCCAGAAACTGGCAGTAGGACTGGGAGTTGAGCTTGAGTCCATCCTCAACCCGAAAAGGCCCCACAAGCTCATCTTTGATGATACCAGCCCATACCAGTACCCCACCTCCACCTTGCTGGCGTCTGAGGCGGACTGGAGCTCTCTGACCTTTACCGATCCAGCCACGGGCCCATCCAACTGGCCCATCAAGACTCACTCTCATTTCATCAGTCCATAAAACCTTAGAAAAATCCGTCTTGAGATTTTTCCTGGCCCAGTCTTGACGTTTCAGCTTGTGTGTCTTGTTCAGTGGTGGTCGTTTTTCAGCCTTTTCTTACCTTGGCCAGGTATTGCACACCTTGTGCTTTTGGGCACTCCAGTGATGTTGCAGCTCTGAAATATGGCAAAACTGGTGGCAAGTGGCATCTTGGCAGCTGTACGCTTGACTTTTCTCAGTTCACGGGCAGTTATTTTGCGCCTTGGTTTTTCTACACGCTTCTTGCGACCCTGTTGACTATTTTGAATGTAACGCTTGATTGTTCGATGATCACGCTTCAGAAGCTTGGCAATTTTAAGAGTGCTGCATCCCTCTGCAAGATATCTCACTATTTTTGACTTTTCAGAGCCTGTCAAGTCCCTCTTCTGACCCATTTTGCCAAAGGAAAGGAAGTTGCCTAATAATTATGCACACCTGATATAGGGTGTTGATGTCATTAGACCACACCCCTTCTCATTACAGAGATGCACATCACCTGATATGCTTAATTGGTAGTAGGCTTTCGAGCCTATACAGCTTGGAGTAAGACAACATGCATAAAGAGGATGATGTGGTCAAAATACTCATTTGCCTAATAATTCTGCACTCCCTGTAAAGATTTCAGGGATTTAAAAAAAGAACAAAACAAAAATGTTCATCAAAAACAAACTGATGAAAAAATCTCGTATTTTCTATACTGTGGTAATTCAATTTCATGTTTCTACGATGTGCTTTAGTCTCTTAACATTTGAATTTGAAATGTATATTAAAATAAAAAGAAAAAAAAAACGTTTCAACTTTGTTTCTGCATTTAGTTGATTCCTGAAAGAAAGAAAACAATGAAAATAAATGTATTTTAAATTATCTCATTACATACTAAAGATCTATTTGAATGTATTATTGCTTTAATTAATTTTGATTTTAGTTTTCATGGTTATATGTACAATATTGTTTATTTTTAATAAACAGGAATAGAAAAATATTTCTTCTAAATGGTATCATTACTTTGGCAACACTCCATTTGCACAAACCCCAATTCAACATTGTTTTAGTTTTGAAAAATGAACAAACAACACATTCGCATTACATCAAAATGACGTAAAAATAAAGTTATAGGAACGATTTATTTCTGCTCATATCATACTATTAATCCTGAGTTATATATATTAACCCATTCAATGCCATTACATATACATTTTCAGAAGCATTATCCCTGAGTGTCAAAACCTAAAAAAAATAAATCTTGTTTTATTTTAGAAACTATTTCAAAGGCTTAGGCGATGCTCATCAGAATGTATCAAGGCTCTGGGAATGATTTCAGTATGATTTATCACCATTAGATGTCAGAAATTGCTTTGTTAAGTTCTTTGTCAACACAGCCAGGGAGAGGTTTTCTTGTAAACAAATATTTTCAAGAAGCTCAGCAATGTTCAACTGTTGTTTACTAAACTAGAAAAGTATTTTTCATAATGAAATATAAGGGTTTTCTTTTGACATGTCCTATGCCTATATAGCTGCAGAACCATATGGTCTGTAGACCTGGCACCAGAACTTCCCCCTTGAGAGAAACTTCTGGCATTGAACGACAGTTTGGGGAATTTTTTTATCAAAATAAAATGGGTGCGAAAAAAGATTCTTTTTTTCCGTGCCTATGCAATCTCCCGCCCTGGCAATGTGTTTTACTTTTTTGACATTTTTACTTGAAAGTTAAATTTAAATTATGAACATCATTAGCCAGTGTTTGACCTACCACACACATGTGAAGCAAGAGGGGAAATAAACGGCTAGATCAACATAAAAAAGCCACTTTAATTGGAGGAAGCCTGCCGAGATGCCGAGCTCTGATAGAGTTGATGTTTGCTCTCTATTTTTCAAAAGTAAACACATTCTGCAGTACATGACATTACTAAGTAGGTTAAGTATGGCCCCAGGCTATCATCCATCAGAACAGAATGAAGCCAGCATATTCTGCCCGACTAGAGGTGAAAGTTTTCCACTGTGCCGCCATGACATTTAATTTTTCACATCTCCAGCGTGTTTCTGAGATGAATTTTGGCAGACTCGCTGCAATTTAGCTACTTGGCAGTTTGAAATTGGGCGATGAATCACAACACCGATGCAATGGGACCCCAGTCGGTGTACAATATTTTCTCTGTGGCAGAATAAAAAAGGGGAAGAAAACAATAGAGATGCAAGGAGGGAGTAGATTGCGTTGCGTGATCATTTTCCGTTCACGCAGCCTATCATGCCACCTGCTCCCAAACAAAGTGCAGCAGTCAAGTCGTGTGATGCGGTCAGGCGACAGCGGAGGTCTTTTAGGTCTGCGCTCGGATGTTTTGACAAAGAGCACTGAAGAAGGAAATCAATAAAGTCAGGACTTTGCCAGTCAGTGAGCAGCACGGCGGAGAATGCAAAGTTCTCAAGTCAACCTCGAGACAAAGTCCAAATGAGCCAGCAATATACTGACTCAGCCTCTGACAGAAGCCATTTTTTAGCCAGACAGCAGAATATGCTGCATTGCACAGCTGGTGTTCTGTATCTTGAAGGACCACACATGCAAAGGATGTTTATGAGGGTGGTCCTTATTTTCAAACTTTTGATTTCTTGTCAGGGGCCAGAATATACTGTGAAACCATAAGAAAACAATTAGCTATTTTTAAAACAACAAGAGTAAAAAAGTAAATATAAAAGTACAAAATGCTGCAGCTCAGCTTTCAACTAGGACAATAAACTTTGATCATATTAACCCAATATTAGCTGACCTGTACAGTCCCTGTCCGTTCAAGATGTGATTTCAAGGTTCTGTTTGTATTAAAATGTTATATGGACTTTACTGCTTATATATTTCCATTTTACTTTACCTCCTATAATCCTGCACACAGCCTTTGCTTGGAAAATGATGATCTACTAGTGATTCCAAGAGCCAAGAAAAAATCTGCAGTCGAGAGCATTCTTCATTCGGGCCTGGTGCTGTAGAATGCTGTGCGCTCAAGATATAATATGCAAGCTCAGTGGAAATGCTTAAATCTAGGCCTAAGACACACTTAGATTCCATAGTTTATGAATGATGATGACCTCATATTCGTGTCTTCTTGTCCTTGTTGGAGTAGGATGAGCCTGGTTGTTGCACAGTGCATGCATTTTGAGCAATCGCATCGGCACTTGGACTTCATTTACGCCATCTAAAACCTGATACATTGATCAAGATTTTGGAGCAGGATGCTGTCAGTTATACTTTCTGTTAATTCGTATGCTGTCTCAGTCGGATGCAGAGATTACAATTCATGCGTTTGGGACCTCCCATCTCGATTACTGTAATGCACTACTCTCCGATCTCCCGAAGACCAAAATCAAGAGCCTTCAGCAAGTATAAAATGCTGCAGCGAGGCTTTTAACTAAGACAAGAAAGTTTGATCACATTACCCCAATTTTAGCTAACTTGCATTGGCTTCCTGTTAACTTAAGATATGATTTTAAGGTTCTGTTGGTATTATACAAAATCATGCATGGACTTGCTCCCTCATATCTTTCAAATTTAATTTTCCCCTATATTCCGGTCCGGAGCCTTCGCTCTGAAAACGCAGGTCTACTATTGATCCGAAGAGCCAAGAAGAGATCCGCAGGTTCAAGAGTGTTCTCCATGCGGGCCCCGGTGCTGTTGAATGCTCTTCCCCTGAGATTTGATTTGCAACCTCTGTGGAAATGTTTAAATCTAAGCTTAAAACACACTTTTATTCTATAGAATCTGAATAAGCTATATTTCATGTTGATAATATGTGTATTATATGCCCTCATGTAGGTTTTAGATGAAAGGATGGTGTCATAATAGTCTGTAGTTTGCAATAGTCTTCGATCCGTACAGCCCTTTGAGACTCTGTGATTAAGGGCTATACAAATAAACATGACTTGACTTGACTTGACATGATGTCTGTATTTTGTCTGTTGAAGCCCTTGACATTTTAATAGAAGCCTGGTCATCCTGTAAGGAGGATCGTCTTATTTGCCCCTTCTTTATGTTCCCCATGCTGAGGTTTTCGAGTTTTTCCTTGCTTTCATGTGGGTTTCAGGTCAGGGGATGTTAAAATGGTGGTCTGCGCAATCCTTTAAGGCTTTTGGTGGTAAAGGGCTATACAGATAAACATGACTTGACTTAAAAGGAGCCCCAATAGTCTTACAGAGTGGTCCTTATATAATATATATATATATATATATATATATATATATATATATATATATATATATATATATATATATATATATATATATATATATATATATATATATATATATATATATATATATATATATATATATATAAAATCACATTAGCAATCGAATATGTGCTTTTAAAATATTTATTTTTTGAAAAGTGCACTTATAATTTGGGTTCAAAGGACTAGCACTTGTGTAAAACTGTCATGATTGCTGAATCGGGGCACCTGCGAATGCCCCGTTGGCGCCAACAGCCCTGAGCGCTGATTGGCTCATGGACTCTTTTTAAACCCCCGGCTTCCAAGAGGAAGCCGTCAGACCGTCCTGCGAACCTATGCTTTTGCTAGGCAAGCACCATACCCTCCGACAATCTCCTGCTCTGTTTTCTCCTGCCTGTTACCCGATGCCGACTTGTTTCTGGACCCATTTCTGCCCTGCTCTTCCGTCCCGGCCATCGACCTGATTTGCCCTGTTTCCTGCCTGATACTTGTTGCCGACCTATTTTTTTGGACTCGATTACCGCCCTTGCTCCCCTGTCCCGGCTACCGACCAGCTTTCCTGCCACCCACGACTATCCCCGGTCGTCACGGAAGTGCAACTTCCGCGTTCCTGCCATTTGCTACCCGTGTCCGACGATCGTGGAAGCAGGCACTGCTCTCGTTTTCAATAAAACTGAGTTAAACGAACGCTATTGGGTCCTGTTTCCGTTTCTGGCTTGTGACAAAAACTTTCAAAAAAACTTGAGTGTCACAGTTTTGAGGTAAACTGTATTTTAGCATTGTTTTTTATCTATCACTAATTTTGTTCCAACTCAGTTTCAGATGCTTGGGCCGAGCCAAGTATTGGAGTGAAACATACGGCAACTGCGAACGCAGCAAGGAAACCAATAGAGGTTTGGCTAATCAGCCAGCCCAACCCCCAGCTGATGATAGGAAAGCAGCTGCCCTCCTTAACGGAAGTTTTTAGTTGGTCCTTTCATTTTCACAATCAAGAAAAAAAGACGGTCAAGGAGGCATTGTGCCCAGTGGGGGTCATAAGTCCAATGTAACTGAAACTTCACAAAACGTGTTTTCTTGTGGTTTAGCACCATACTCAGGCTTTTGCTTGTCAAAATATTGATTGACTTCCTATAAAAAGGGTGTTCCAAAATTCTTGGTCATATTTCAAGTCTCCATTCCTTTTAAATAAGGAATGGCAGTAAGATAAAAGCTAATTACATTATGTTTTTTGTAAAGCTATTGATTTTTTTAAAATTTATTTTCAGACCAGTTAATGCGGTTCACTCAACACAAAAAGGTTTTTTTTGTTAATTTGAATTTGCAAAAACTGGATCATGGACTGTTCTTCAATGTGCGTTTTGCAGAAAATTCAGAAAGGAGCCACCAGAGAGGAAGTCCAAAGTGGACGGGATGATAGATTTATAACTGCTAGAGTTAGACCGTTTCTGAACACATCACTGCCAAACAGATGGATTTGACAGTCTGGACAGAATGATCACGATCTCATGTACTGGCCCCCAGGATATCACACTTTGTTATTAATTTTTGTGGGGATTTTTGAAATAACTGGTCGATCCCAAGAGATGTTGATGAAATTAAGGCAAAATTAAATTTTGCAAACATTGACAATACAATGCTGTGACGTGTTGGCAAGAATTATCGTCTTGACGTGTATTGTGTGACCGATGGTACTCACATTGGACATTTTTGAATTTACCAGATATGTCAAGAACCAGGACAGGAAACAGAAATAAGAACCCAATCGCGTAACGTTACTCACAATTTATTGGGGAGAAGTGGAATGCGCGCGCACTCGATCCGAGGATCGATGGTCGTGGGCAAAAGAAAAACAGGATCAAAACACAGGCAAATTCACAGGACTTGGCATATCTAGTCTAGCAGGAGTTTCGCAGACGCTCTGACTCCAGGCAACTCGCAAGACCGCGTTTAAGTAGTCCGGCAGCAATCTGTCAACGGGTTTCAGATTCAGATTCAGATTCAGATTCAGATCTACTTTATTGTCATTCTAGTACACGTGTATACAGAACGAAATGTCGATGCATCTGACTCCCACAGTTTCCTTGAATGTACAGATATAAATAAAGTTGTATTGTAATTGGCTACGTATAGTATTTTACCATAGTGCCGATAGTGCAAGAAGAGTAGCTAACCAGATGTGCAAAATGGGCAGTCAGGTTAACAAGTCAGGTACACAGTAACATTAACACTGTAACAATAACGCTGTAATTACCATAGTGCAGAGAGCAATGTGCAATGAGTGGCAAGCTATAAAAAACTGCCAGTAGTGCAAAAAGTCAGATTAGCAGCCGTTTAGATTTAAGTTAACTATATGTTAGATTGACCATTTAACAGTCTAATGGCCAGGGGGACTAGACTATTGCGGAGCCTGGTGGTCCTGCACCGCACACTGCAGAACCTCTTCCCAGAGGCTAGCAGAGTGAACAGTCCATGATGGGGGTGAGAGGGGTCCCCGGTAATGTTCTTAGCATGGTGTCAGTGGGCGGGGCCTATTGGGCGCCGTGGCAAGCGTGACAAAACCTGGCGCCACACGGCGGGACCAATTGGGCGCCGTGGCAACCGTGACAGAACCTGGCGCCACACCTCTCATCTCATTAGCTGTTCCGTTTATCCTTATCAGGGTCGTGGGGGGGCTGGAGCCCATCCCAATCATCCCCGGGCAGTGGGCAGGACTGATTGCCAGCCAATCGCAGGGCACACGGAGACAGACAACTCACTCGCTCAGTCACACCTAGGGACAATTTGGACCGGCCAATTCACCTGAAATGCATATTTTGGAATATGGGGGGAAACCGGAGTGCCCGGACGAAACCCACGCAAGCACGGGGAGAACATACAAACTCCGCCGGTAGCTGGATTTGAACCCACGCCGGAGGTTCCCACCACCTCAGAACTGTGCACACGCGCTAACCACTGTGCCGCAGTGCCTGGTGCCACACAGCAGGGACCAATTGGGCGCCATGGCAACCATGACAAGATATGTGTTTATATCCTAATCTTTTCTGAGATATTTAATGTGTATTGAATATGGGTGGTAAATAAACATTCGAAGAAACAATTGTTTGACCAATTGAATCAAAGAGCCGAGTTTATTCTTTTCAAAACTCGTCTTGCCCTTTTGGAGCACCACATACGTTTTTAGATCCTTATGTATGGAAAACGGATGAAAAACCTTGTTTAGTTATTCTGAAGGGTGGCTACACAAACTTTAGGTGAATTATTTTTACCGTTTTGACTTACTCAAGACACACACACTCTTGGGTTTATGGACTTTTCTTTTACTAATCATCTACTGAAGAAGCTTGAATAGAACACAAAACAATAATAACACAATAAAACAAAAACAAAACTTGAGAACTTAAATTAGCATCATTTGGATAGACGACAACATTGGCTTGATCATTACCTAACTGTATTTTGATTGTGTTCCCCCTTTAATGTCACACAAATACCAATACCTCGCAACCATGAGATGTTCTGCAAAGTTCTGCGTCGATAAAGATGACGGCCCAGTCGTTATGTCCTCGGCTGTAGAGCGATGTGGAATCCTTGTTGGCTTGAGAGCCGCTTGGGACGACGACCACAGGATGCAGATGCTGGTGGCTCGAGGCTTCTTTGAGGTTGCTGGCTTTGTCCCACTGGTTTGGCCGCGAGCTTGATCAAGCCTGGCTGCTGACTAGGCAAGGCCTTCTAGGTGTCCATTGAGCAGAGACTGGGTCAGAACCGGCCAGGGCCTTGGTCCAGTCTCCCTGATAGGACATCCCTCCAGTCTTGTGGCTGGCCGAAATCAGACTGCCCTTGCAAGGTGAGACGTGTACCAGCTCTCGGTTCCGGTATCTTGGGAGGGACGGATCCCCTGTGGTTTATTGGTCACGGCCACCTCTTGATGCGCGAAAACAAGATAACGTCCCCTCCCCAACCTCACATTTAACCAGTATCAGTCAGATAACATATCTATGTGATTGACTTCAAGCACAGTATTCACCTCACATTTTGACATTGCTTGATCATTTTCTGACACTGTAAACCAAAATTCTGACCAAATGTTGAATACTCTACAAATGGCATAATGTGCCCAAGACTTTTGGTACACCCTTGTTTGCAAGGGATAACACGGTATGCCTTATTTGCTTGCAAGGCGCAGTGAGCTCGAAGATTTACAAGACAATACATCAGAACAAGTGTCGATGATATGCATTCATACTCAAGATTTGCATCAGCTGCTCCACAGAGCATGGAAAGGGAAAAAATATCCTTCATTGATTGTACACTGTTGTGACAATGCACTATGACCTATCGGATGAAGGCCACTGTATGGGAAAAAATAAATGTTATTTGTTTTACAGACTGTAAAGGGTTGTATAGTCTTTTACAGGAGTTGTCATCCTATCATGCATGACCCTTTTTAATTAGGAGTTCTAGTATTCAAAAAAATATTCTTTGTAATTACATTTTCCAAGAAATGATTGCAAACATATCCATACTTGACAGGATAAGCAACACCTTGTTGTGAAAAACCTTCATCTGAATTGACTTTTGTAATGTTTACACATATTGTAAGCTATTCCAACATTTAAGTTGATTTTTAATCAAGCTACTTTATACACCGAGGGAATTTTAATTATCATTTATTTATTTCAATTGAGACAAGGTTTCAATAGATATGAGAAGTGTAAAACTCTATGTTCGCAGACATGGACTAAGGAGGTACTAACGGTTGTGTAGCTTGAAATCGACAAGTTTATAGTCTAGTAGTCATTCGATTTTGAACCTGCACGGAGAAGAGAAGAGGACCCAAACCTCAAATAAAGATATGCAATCTGTCCTATACCCATGACGACGCGCCCTCACCCCCCTGAGCCCTTTATTTTTATTTCATTTCATAGCTTATAAAAGCAGATCCATCCTAAAGGGTGTGGATATATCTAAAAGCAGGAAAACGACTGACAAATACTGACAATGGTGCACACAGCCCATACTTACTTAGCATACGACGAAACAATGAAAAACGTTAAGGTCAAAGTCAAAATAAAAACTGACAGCCTATGCAATCTCCTTTACAGGTTTCCAATATTATAAAATAGAATAAACCTCTCAAAAATGTAGTAATGTAAGAATTAGATAAAAATGATGTTTTGTTAGCAGATACCCATCATGTACTCTATTTGACTACAATAATTTCATTCACTCATTCACAATATAGTTTGTTCTTATTTTTCATTAAAAAATACATTTGTAGAGAATTATGTAGCGAAAACCTTCAGTGCTCGAAAAACAACCACCAAGATCAAATTTTAGAGATACAGAATACAAAAAAAAATAGATTTGGTTTGGTCATATTCATACAGCTTTTTGTTTTAACAGTGGTTCTGTCACATTTTATCATCGTTCTGTGCTTATAACAAAGTAAAAGCTTGTTTATCAATACACAGAATGATAAAAGACATAATGAGCTTTCATAGAAAATAAATAGATAATAATCCATCCATACTGGGTGGTTTACAATTCCTCTTCAATTGTAATTATACGGTGGATAAAGTCTCAAAAAATGTATTAATTCCACCGCCACTCTTTCCTTTACAAACACAATTTCGCTCTGCATAAATACTGAACATGGAACAATCGGGACGTATCAAACATCAAATTTTCCGGTTTTACCCGTTGACTAAGCAAAGGAAAATCTGCTTATCAAGGCAAAGGACTCATCAGATCAGTGTGTAAAAGGGAAAATGTGACTTGCCCGTATGTGATGTCTTTCTGAAATAAAATATGTTCAGTTGATTGACTAGAAAAAAGTCTAGTTGTTACCCTACTGCTATTTGTTAAGAAACAAAGTGCAAGGAATTAAGCTTAAAACAATTCAGAGGGTTCCCCCTCCGAATTGGATATTGCAAAAAGTTAGATAAAGATATTGATGATAAAGGAAATGTACATTTTTCTTCTGTTTGAACTGAAACACATTTATTTTGGCACCGCCCCTTGGTGACAAATTCCTGGTCTAAAGTCAGTAATTTTATAGCTAACAAGATTGACAATGGGTTCTAACTATTGTGGAAGCATATTGTGCCTGGAATATATCACTACGAAACATATAAATTACGACTATTTTCAATCTTAGTATCATTATTGGTAAATTCTAGATCCGAATTTTTTTCGGGTAGAATCATCTCTTTCATTGCCTTTGAGTGTGAAGTAAAACAGTACTTTTTGTCCATGAAATATTCACACAACTAGAACGCCATGGAAACTAGTGATATTTGTTAACCTTTTAGTCTTGATATGTACCTTTTCTACCCCCTTTTCGGAGTGGTTGTCTTGATTGACCTTACAAGGGGCAGGAGAGAACTTCCTCACACTCCAAGATGTCTTCCTAATATATTAGAATTACAATATCTGGGGATATAATGTCCTATGAGAGGATATCTAGAGCCGGGTGATTTCTTTTGTTCTTTTCACAGTTGTGTATTCACTAAAGAAACACGGCATATATGCGTTGAACAAAGTGACCCTGAGCCCTCTCCTTCCATCTTATATGGCGACACATTCGGATGTCAGGCTGGAAAATGTGAAGTGAAATCGCCTTTGTGCACGCATGTGTGTTTAGATACGTGCGGCGTTGTTGGAGATTTGAGGATAATTCAAAGTGGCACCTCGTTGTGTGAGGACAGCCTTCACAAATACACTCGTCATGCAAAAGATGTTGTCATCCCCTTCCTGGCCGTCTGTGCAAGCAAGCTCTTCAAAAGCAATCAAACACACCGAGGTTTTCAACCCTCTTCTTCTCCCATCACTCAAGTCGTCCTATTGTCCTTCTCGTCCCGTTGACTTTTTCTCCCCTTGTTTGTTTTCTGTGCGAAGACGTTTTATTTTCAGTGACTCCTAAACAGTGTTGAACGCGTAACTGAAAAAAGTAAAATGTAACAGTTGCTAGTTAATTCATTAAAAAAGTAATTGCGTTACCCACCAGATTACCGACACCCAAATGTAGGGCGTTACTCTCAGAGGTGGGTAAAGTAGCCGAAAAGTTTACTTATGTAAAAACGTTGTTACTTCAGAATGATATGACTCAAATAAAAGTAAAGATAGTCATTCAAATAATTACTTGAGTCAAAGTAAAAAAAAACTTGGTGAAAAAGCTACTGAAGCACTGAGTAAGTCTTGCAACAGCTTATTTTTTTAATTTTTTTTTAAGAAACCTTTCAATCAGAGAATCAAATCATCAAAGTCCTTCCACTTATCTGGAGCCCATCTCAGCTACAAAAACTCACTCACTCATTTTCATCTAGGGACATCCTGGACCAGCTAATTAACCTGAAAAAACATGTTTTGGAAATGTGGGAGGAAACCGGAGTGCCCGCGGGAAACCCACGCAGGCACGGGGAGAACATGCAAACTCGGCACAGGAAGCTGGTTGCTGGATTTGTGCCTATGACCTCGAAACTGTGCAACGGACTAACCACTCAACCGCTGTGCCACCATATACACACACATATATATATATATATATATATATATATATATATACATTGCCCTGCAATTGGCTGGCAACCAGTTCAGGGTGTTCCCTGCCTACTGCCCGGAGATGGCTGGGATGGGCTCCAGCCCCCCCCCCGCGCGACCCTAATGAGGATAAGCGGTACAGCTGATGAGATGAGATGAGATGAGATATATATATACATGTGTGTATATATCATCCCCCATGGCAGTTGAGACAAAGGCTTAGGCGTGCGCGAGACAAAATTTGGTTTAAACTGGACCTAAAAATACCATGTTAGTACACACTCAGCAGTTTAAATTTAAACTCCCCTTTAAATGCAGTCTTGACTTTCTTTCCCCAGAGATGACATTTGAATATGTCACTTCGGTGCCACTGCCAAGAAGAATTATTGCACATCACATTCCTAACATTTAAAGGACTAATTTTAGTAAATCAATCCCAGGCGTAGTTGCATATTAACTTTTCAGCCAACGAGTAACCACAGTTCTAGATTGCCTGAATACAAGATGAAAGATAGTTCATCTGACAAAATGAATGATAAAGGATCCGTTCATTTGGTGCCCTTTAAAAACATGTTGTGTCACACAGTGATGTGATCCAAATATTCTAAGGCTATGATGTGGGTTGGGGTAGTTTGCCTTGTGACAACTTGTAAACTTGCCTTTGTATCCTTTTTATTTCTTTATTTTTTTTTTTATCTAACCATACTGTCCGAAAGTTACAAAATAGTGACGCCTTATGCACCATTTGATTCATGGATTTGTTTAACCCGCATGACATGCGGGTACATATTATCTACGTGTTCATGTTTTTTTGTATTTTCAATCAAAGGGGAGAGCATTGTAAAGTAAGCACTTGGGAGATCAAACTTTCCTCGGGTTGTAAAAACATGTAGATGTTAGAAATGGCATGTGCTGTGATTTATGTAACTGTACTGCATTTTAGAGCCAACCACGTACTATACATAAAGCATACTATATACATTATTTGGACGCACACACATAAATTCTATTTTTTACAATCTTTGATATATCGTAAACATAACTGAACTTTCCCGGGATTTTGGTATATTTTTCTCCCTTGCCTTGGAGTCAATCGTATGCAAAGTAAAAACTGTTGTTGAGTGTTCACACCCCTACATGTGCGGGTGGCGCTAAAGCCTAAATAATAGTGTTACTTAAGGCAAAACTGACAGGTGAGGTGTTGAGGGAAACTGCTATTGTCCCAAAAAAATGATCTCTAGTTAGTCCTTGTGAACAATATATATATATATATATATATATATATATATATATATATATATATATATATATATATATATATATATATATATATATATATATATATATATATATATATATATATACACACATTGTGTCACAAAAAAAAGCATGCCACCAGGGTTAATCTGAACATTACGCTGAGGACACGGACCTCACACAAGGGATGTGCTTAACCTTCTGATCTTCACCCTGCTAAAGACTGCCCCTATCATAATATAAAGTTACCTCATCCGCCCTGACTCCATAACGGATGTTCATCTCACCAGCGATCCTGTCTAACACCCTCAAACCCTTTGCTCAGCCTTCTGCCCTCAGGGATGAAGTAGCAGCGCCTCCGGGTCCAGTCCTCCGGGCTGTCAGAGTATTGCCATGGAGATGTCAGAACACTGAAATCTGTCCGCTATCTTAGCATGACTTGAATGTAATAAACACACATTTTACCTCAGCTGATCTCCACATTTTGAACACAAAAATAGTATTTTGTGATATATTTTTTATATATAAGGCAAACTGGACTTTAAGGGGCATTGAATCAAAACTATCGTAAGTTGGATAAAAAAATGTATTCATACATGAAAATTAAACTAACTTGGTTCATAGAAGATACATTAATATTATGACATCTGGTTCCACCACAAAAATGAATACATTCATTCATAAATGATTACTGGGCTGTCCCCACTCTGTTTTATCCCATGTTTTGCTGGTGAACAACATCACAAATAACCATACTTCTTTTTTCATTTTTATGTTGACTCAGTCAATGACCTCAACCTCTATCCTAATAACGTACACCACATCTTTTAAGAAGTTTTAAATAACTCTATTTAGCTTCCTAACTTTACAGATACATTCTAAGCGTATCTTCATTCAAGTAATCACTATACGTCTCAAACTTTCGGACAATTACTGTCCACAATAACAACAAAAGATGATTTGCAGTAAGCGTTCGAAAGTTGCCATCTGAGCTGCTGTGAAAAATCTGTGCTTCCCTTTTCACATCTTTTAGTAACAAACAATTAACATGCAACCACAAGAGGGCATTTAAAAATCACTTAACATTTTTCTCAAAAGCAGAACGGTTACTATATGCAGTATTATTGAAGTAATTCAATACCATAATGTATAAATACGTTTGTAAGCGTGTTGACCTTTAGGGACAAAACTTAAAATTAGGTTTTTATTGTTTTATTGTTTTATTCAACGGAGCTTTGAGACTGGGAGGTTCGGGTTCGCGCCCCGGCCGAGTCATTCCTAAGACTTAAAAAGTGGTCGGCGGCGCCCTCTCTTGGCTGCGGCTGCATCGGGTCAGATGCAATCGACATTTCGTTCTGTGTACATTGTTACACAGAATGACAATACAAGGAAATTATTATTATTATTATTATTATTTATTTGTTCCTTTCTAAAAAAGATGAAGGAGACATCGTCGGGACAGAAAGGGATATCCGAAGGAACACGATCGCCATGGTGACCAAAATCATGTGATCACATGAGGGGAAACATCGGGTGCCTAAAGACTTATTGCAAAGTTTATTCATGCATTAGTGTTTTTGAAATAAAAAAAATATTTTTCAAGCGAAGTGCCCTTGGATTTATTGAAAGCATTGTTTAGATATTGTAGGTATCACAAATGAAAAAAAGAAAGCACCTCAATGAAAAATCTGCTTGAAATGCATTATTTTACAAAAAGATGCTTTTCTCAGGGGTTTTCTTGGAAACGACTTTTCAAAAAACTTAAGCAATATCCAATTGTTGTTTACTAAACAATGGTCAAGCTAGAAACATACGTTTTTTTCTAACAAGTGATAAGGGTTCAAGGTTTCTTTTGACATGTTTTATGCCTATATAGCTACAGAACAAACATTTTATAGGCTTTTAAAAAAATAGGTCAAAATGGCAAAAAATTTCTGTAACAGGCCTTTTTCTGGCCAATTTAAGGTTTTCATGTGCGCCTTTTTTCCTTTGTATGAGCCTAATTGGTGCCATAAACATTAAAACTGTGGTTAGGGCATGCAATGTCACTACTCTTGTTTCTGTTTTTGGCGGCTGCGCATGGATACATGCTTGCGGCTCGTAGCTCTCCAGCTAATCTTCTATTTATTGCCGTTCTCTTGTCTTTTTTGCTTTCACTTTTGGACACATGTGTGGCCAAAAACACTTACAGTTGGGACGAACTTATTCGGTTGGGTGGGCGTCTAAATTTCGATTTTTCGGGCACTTTTTATACCGCCTATGATATACCGAGCAGACCTCAAAGAGACCCGGCATCCTTGTGGACAGCTATTCCTCTTAATAAACGACGGCGGCGGCGCCGTAAAGAAAGGAAACAGAAGCGTGGTTGCCGTGCAGGGAGATGTGTGAAGCGTGTGAAGTCCAAGCAGCAAGATGGACGCGAGGATGGACGCGAGGATGTAACTAATTCCACCATTCATTCCTCGCCGGACAACCGACGCTTTAAACTCAGCGCTCACGAACGGCCACAACGCCGGGAGCTTTTGAAGATCTCGACAAAGACTACAAAGAGTTCAGCTAAGTCAAATGATTCAGCAAAGCTGAAATTTGGTCTGTTAAATATTAGATCGCTTGCTCCAAAAGCTTTACTTGTTGATAACATTATTCGTGATTATAAACTTAACTGTATGGGTCTCTGTGAAACGTGGTTACGCCCGGATGAGCACTTAGCGCTAAATTATGCCTCTCCCCCAGACTACGAGAGTAGTCATATAGCACGCACGCTGAAAAGGGGTGGTGGTGTTGCGCTAATCTCTGAAAAATCGCTCAAATTTAATACACGTACCTCTAATAATTACAAAACGTTTGAGGCTCTTGTGATGCGGTCCCCTCAATTGTCAATTGATGTAATAACTATCTATCGTGCACCTGGGCCATACACAACTTTCTTAGACGAATTTGCTGAACTTTTGTCTGAACTAGTAACCTATGCAGACAAAATTATAATTATGGGAGACTTTAACATTCATATGAACTCCCCACACAGTTCGCTTACTATTGCGTTTAGTTCTCTAATTGATGCATTTGGTTTTACTCAACTGGTTGACTTGCCAACCCATAAAAATTGGAACACGCTAGACTTGATTCTGACTCGAGGAGTTTTAACCTCAAACATTATGGTTTTACCGTGTACTACTGTTATCTCTGATCATTATTTAGTGACATTTGAGGTGCTAACTAAATGTAGAGTTAATAAAGCTGAGGGATTTAGCGGACGCAATATAAGCACTGGCACAGTTTCTGAGCTCTTTGAACTCCTTCCTGGAGCAGTTGCGTCCTTTCCTAAATACAATGGCTCGATTGACTCACTCATGAATGAGTTCAATACCACCCTGACTAGTGTGCTGGATTCAATAGCGCCCATAAAACTAAAATCACGTCCTAAAAGACGCACACCTTGGTTTACTGATGAAACTAGAACCCTTAAAAAAGAATGCAGGAAATGGGAGAGAAAATGGCGCGCTACCAAGCTTGAGGTTTTCCATCAAACCTGGTATGACAGCTTGTTAAAGTATAAAGCGGCCCTTGCCTCTGCAAAATCGGCCTACCTTTCGAAGGTGATTGCGTCTCAAAAGAACAACCCCAAAGCCCTTTTTGACACTGTAGCATCGCTTACAAGGCAACAGGCTATCGCAGACAGTTCGACACACTCTGCTCAGGACTTAATGGTCTTCTTCACTAAGAAGATTCAATGCATACAGGAAGAAATTGCAAAAGATATTGTTAGTACCACACGTATTAAAGGACTGAAATTTACAGATGCACGACAGGGTGGCTGCCCTGGGAAAATGGCCGGTTTTAGTGAACTGTCACTTGATGATCTCAAACAAGTGGTGAATGCGGCCAAACCGACAACTTGCCAGTTCGACCCTCTCCCAGGTTCACTTATTAAAAGTCTTTTTAGCGTCCTTGGGCCTTCAGTTCTAAATATTATAAATACATCACTCTCCTCAGGTGTAGTTCCAGCAGCTTTTAAGTCCGCCGTTATTAAACCCACACTGAAACGACCCAACCTTGATCCAGAAATATTAAGTAACTACAGACCTGTGTCAAACCTACCTTTCCTCTCTAAAGTACTCGAAAGAGTAGTGGCACAGCAGCTGAATGCTTTCATATCGGAGAATAACCTTTTTGAATCCATGCAATCAGGATTCAGGGCTAACCACTCTACTGAGACAGCTCTGATCAAGGTAACAAATGATCTCCTAATGTCAATGGATTCTGGCGCTTCATCACTTTTGCTGCTGCTGGATCTTAGTGCTGCTTTTGACACAGTGCGCCACAATATCCTACTAGAACGGTTGGAAAAATGGATTGGTCTCTCAGGAGCCGTCCTCTCGTGGTTCAAATCTTACCTCTCAGATAGGACGCACTGTGTTAAATATGGTGAAACGACATCTGAGCCCTTTAATGTTACCTGCGGTGTTCCGCAGGGTTCAGTGCTCGGCCCCCTTCTTTTCAACATTTACATGCTTCCATTAGGTGATATTATTCGCAAGTACAATATCAGCTTCCACTGCTACGCAGACGACACTCAACTATATCTTCCGTTGGAGGAATCTTCCACACTAAACTGTGGAAATTTGGAGGCCTGTCTCACTGAGATAAAAGAGTGGATGTCACTCAATTTCTTGCGTCTTAACTCTGAAAAGACCGAAATGTTAGTCATTGGTCCTTCTAAATGCCGGGACTTATTCTCAAAAACTGCTGTGAACATTGACAAATGTCACATCACACAGAGTGACTCAGTTAAAAATTTAGGTGTCATATTTGACCCTGATCTATCCTTTGAGATGCATGTAAAGCAAATTACTAGAACTGCCTTCTTCCATCTTCGCAACATTGCTAAAATCCGTTCAATACTGTCTCAGTCTGATGCGGAAACAATAATTCATGCATTTGTTACCTCCCGTCTCGATTACTGCAATGCACTACTCTCCGGTCTCCCGAAGTCCAGAATCAAGTCTCTTCAGCTAGTACAAAATGCCGCAGCGAGGCTTTTAACTAGGACAAAAAAGTACGATCACATAACACCGATTTTGGCTAACCTGCATTGGCTCCCAGTTAGCCAAAGATGTGACTTCAAAGTTCTCTTAGTATTGTACAAAATCATACATGGACTTGCTCCCTCTTATCTTTCAGATCTGATCTGCCACTATGTCCCGGTCCGAAGCCTACGATCTGAGAGTGCTGGTCTTCTGATGATCCCGAGAGCAAAGAAGTCTTCTGCTGGTTCGAGAGCGTTCTCCATCCGGGCACCGGTGCTGTGGAATGCTCTTCCCCGTGAGATTCGATCTGCAACCTCAGTGGAAATGTTTAAATCTAAACTTAAAACTCACTTCTACTCCATTGCATACGAATAACCTACTCCTCTTGTCGGTTGAAAATAGTTTGTGTAATATAGTGTAACAATCTGTGAAGCCCTTTGAGACTCTTCGTGATTTAGGGCTATACAAATAAAAATGACTTGAAAAATGACTTGACTTGACTGGGTCAAGTTTTTGGCAGGGCAGATTACCGCGCAAGACATAGACAGCACACCTAGCCTCATCCAAATATCGCCTTTAATTATGGAATCAATGTGTTCCCATTGGTCATCAGAAGCAGCACGGACTCCCTGCAGAGCACTTGAGATAGATTTCCCATTTTAGACGGGAAGCATTGCAGAGCAAGCTTCGATTGGAGCCGACATTGGAGGAGTACTTCAGGGCAAACCAGCTGTGACTGGGCTGATGTGTAGCTGTCATCGTGCACTGACATGATATAATATGAAATGATATTGAACAACGTCGCTTTGGCACTAAATTGTTAGCAAAGCTTCAGGTCTGACAGCCGCCAGTTTATGGCTTTAATCCCAAGGTCCTTTAAACCTTCTTTGACATAAATTGAGTTTGGCTTCTTGGCAGCAGGGCGGGGGGAAGAGCAACGACAGGGAAAGCACGTTTTGTTTCTCTGCCTGTTTGGCTTAAGTGGAAAGTTGTTTTTTCTTGTCTGTGAAGTTCCATTTTCTCTTGTGCTGCAGTTAATGTCTCTCTTTATGTCCTAGTGGGCCGAGTTTGTTGCTGTCATCACATCTAACTTGACAGAATGTAAGAAGCCTATTGATTGCAGTGAAACCTCCAAGTGAAAAGAATCATTGTTCAATTGTTTTTTGCTTATAACAGAATCAGTTCAATTAGCAATTAATTCGATTGTTTTAATGTTATAAAGTAATTCATTTGTATGTTATCATTGGTACAAATTGTTAATTAGTCACTGCAAAAAAAAAAAGTTAAAACAAAGTCATTAAAAGAGCTGTACCGAGTGAGGACCTTTTCTACTCGCTGCCGCCATCTCTTAGCTTGTCATTTTTGCAGCGTAAGTACGTGCAATGGGGGGTGTTTTTTTACTCTAAGTGCCTTTCTTTTGTCATGAAAAAATAGTTTAAAAAGACTGCAATCACAAAAACTATGAAGCGTTCATGTTTGTTTTTTTTTGTCGTTTTTTTTTTTGTTTGTTTTGTTTTTTTAAAGGCAGGGAGACAGAAGCTCGGCCAGACAAATGATTGTCATTTTAGCTCAGAAATTCTGATTTGGTCCGAATTGAGTTCGGTACTAAGTTAAGCTACTTCTAGATTGAACGTGGCCGGCAAAACCTTTTCCTGCTTGCTTGCCTTTAAGTCGTACCATATTTAGCCATTAAAATAACACAACCATGTTATTTCCTTGTTCATCAGCTTTGATAGATTACCGTCCCCTAGCTACTAACACAGCCCAAATTTGTGATACGTTGCTCAGCATCTGCTAGCTTCCTCTCAGACGCCAACTTGAAATCCAATTGGCTACATTGACTGATCCCTCCAAGACTGATTGTGTGGGCCAGAGCCAACGAATCTCATGTTGAAGGTGTCCGGGTAGATTTCTGAGCCTATCAACAAGTAAGTGTGATTGTTTGAATGTTAAAATATGAAAGCAGAAATCAGGAAGGAACAGAACCACAAGCTGAAAGAGAATTTTTTTTCAAGTATTGATTGATAAAATAGCATTAACATCACATGAATCTGATTTTTTGGGGGCCAGCAGGGAAAACACAGCCCTGTACTACTTTCATTACATTAAACAAACTAAAAAACCTCTGGAACAAGTAAGAAGTCACTTTTCAGCAGTCCCCTACCCTTCATTCCACTTACCTAATGTGTTTCACTCTGGACAGCTTTGTTAAAGGTAAGATGAAAGCAGATAGGCACGATGGAAAATATGGCAAAAGGACTCTTTGAACTCAGTCAGGCATTGTTAACACATACTTAATAGAGAAAATATTTAATTTTCAACTTTTTTTAGGACACGTCAAACAATGCACCCTACCTATAAAGACTCCTAAATTATTTTCAAGGGTTTCCAGTTTTGGCACATTTCTCTTCGAAAATGTGAAAACAAGTGCTACAAAGCACAAGGATGTCAATTAAAGTGAAAGTGACCAAACAGCACTATTTTTATTCTCATTTCTTACCCACAAGTTTTTTTTTTAGTTCTTGGTGGTGCCTGTAGCAGCAATAATAATAATAATAATAATAATAATTTCCTTGTATTGTCATTCTGTGTAACAATGTACACAGAACGAAATGTCGATTGCACCTGACCCGTTGTAGCGAGCCGATGCAGCCGCAGCCAACAGAGGGCGCCGCCGACCACTTTTTAAGTCTTAGGAATGACTCGGCCGGGGCGCGAACCACCGACCTCCCAGTCTCAAAGCGGGCGCCTTACCATCTAGGCTACTGAGCAAGATGGCGGACAATCATGTCAGCTCCCTCTAGAGGAGCTTCAGGCTATGTAAAAAAACACACATTTCTCAACCTACAAGTATTTTTTGAAAAGCACTTTTATGTGAGTGTTTGTGTACTTTTCATATTATTCAAATCACTATTGTTTCTTTTTAATGAATGAAGAACTATTTATCACTTGGGGGCGCTAAATGATACAATTTGGTTGGAAAATATTCCGATTTGGGCCAAACAAAGTTGATACATTTTAAAGTATCAATCAGACAAGACAATTAGGTCTGTTTTGCATGGAAACCCCCCGCCCCCGTGCCTCACAATGGATTTCCTTTTACACAACAGCAAATAGCCGATTAATACCAGATATTCGTTTGGTGCCATAATCAGACATTTTGAAGTTACTTGGACTGAGGATTGTGACCGCTAACTGTATCGATTGCCCTATGTGGGAAACCTGAAATGAGACTGATAATAAATAGCCATTACATGAATGCAATATTAATCTGAGATTTCAAACTATCATTTATCTTATTGCAGAGGATATGCAAGTTTATGTTGTTGTGTTATCTGAATGTGGCATCTCCATTGATGTCTACTTAAGAGTAATGTTGGTCCGTAAAATGTAGAACAGAGACATCTTAACCCTTTACTGTTTCCGCAAAATTTGCCTAAAATGCCAATCAAAACGAACCCAAAGCAAATTGAATGCTGCTCTTAACCCGTTTGGATAATCTAGTTTTGGTCTCTTTTGATAAGTATTGGGGCTTTAACTCCTCAGCTTGTTGCTACATGTGCTTAATTGATTCATTACATTTATACTATTTTTATTTTATTGTTTATTAAAGCACTTACGTTGATTATTTTATTCTACTTTTAAATTAAATGTATTTTTTGTTTATTGGATGCATTTAAAAATGTTCTGATCTGGTTGGTTGTTCTAGAAAAAATAAATAAAATACGATGTTGCTACAGTTACTTAGAATTTGAGTAATTTTTTTACTAAGTACTTTTTTACTTTTACTCAGGTATTTAGATGACTACTTGTACTTCCACTTGAGTAATATTATTCTGAAGTAACAGTACTTTTACTTAAATAAAATGTTTGGCTACTCTACCCACCTCTGCCAATAGGTAAACTATAAAGTACACAACTTTACTCGGATCTTTGTTGTATTTTATACATATTTGACAAAAAAAAATGTGTTTTTAATTGGTGTTTATACCATTTTTGTAACTCACAGTTTTTCAAGTGTGGACTTCTGTCTCACATTTCTGGGGTGCAGGTCTCAAGTCTGTGCTCCTTGCCTTGTTGTTATGCATGTTCTTCTTGCGATTGCGCCAAAAGTGAGATAGGGTTAATTGCATTCTACCTGAGACTCTAAATATGCAATGTTGGGACTAACGCTTTACAAAGAAATGTGTTCCTAAAACAATGACAAGTACTGAAACGCATTAATAATAAGATTGTGTAACTCAACTGAAGTTATAACATGGTGCTTCAATATGCTACTTATCAGGTGCAAATTATAAACTACGACATCTTCTGAATGCTAATTGTTTCTCCTCCAGACCAACAATCTTTATAATGGTAGCAATGGTTAAGAAGGGTGGATGTAGTACAAATAAACATTTAGTAAGTGTGGCGTCGCCTCAAGCACACTATAAAAATGTTGATTTTATTTTCAAAGAGACATTTTTGCTACCCTAAACTTGCATCCCGGCTATATTTACAACTACAAAATACAATCCTGAAATCAGGGGTCACACATTTGCTTGTGTGTTACCTGTACTGAATGGTGGGCAGCGAATGGGAAGATGACTTGGGTTATACAGAAACAACAAAATCAGTAGGGCAAACGTGATTAAAGAATTTAATGTAAAAGGGTGCTGATTTTGATATTTTTATCCCCAAATTGTTTTTAGCAATACACCTTGCCCGGAGAAAAAATGAATATGTCTTTGAAAGTACCTAGAATTAGAGATGGTAATCTTCGAGCGATTTGAAGCCCAGCGACAAAATGGATATGGAGTGTCTCAGCTAAGTGTTCAATCACAAGCTCTCAAGATTTTACATTTCAAGAAATATAAAGGATTCACTGCTTCCACAGGTTTAACATAATTTCTTGAATTTCTTTTAGGAGTAGTAGTAACTAACTAATTACAGTAACACCCTCAACACTGTAAATATGTAAAAAAAACACACATCTAAGGTTTGTATTGTTGACATTACTTTTCTTAGTCTTATAGGTCTTTTTATGTTATTGTTTTTTTTTTGCACTGGTTGAAATTACGCCTCGAGAGGAATGTAGACACGCTGCCTACCAACCAGCCCTTGAATGACAATCCCGAGACAGTTCGACAGTCATCACATGCGGCTACGAAGGTGTCCACATCCGCCGGCGATTTGTGATAAATCTGCTTTGCAAAGCTCAATGAAAAGCCCAACATGAGTCTGAAGGACCCGTTACCATGGCTAATGCTCACACTGACAGCCAAAGATAAGACTTATCCTTCACCTCAGCCGGGCCATTTCTCAGGAATAATGTTCATAATTGAGTGTTCCAATGTCATTATTGTGTGAATATATTAAAGTGTGATTTAGGTTATTGGGTAGCAAGGTCACGACAAAACTCGCACAACAAAATGTTTGTGTGTACGCTCCTGAAGGAGTGCAGGCCATAAGTTAACAGGGAGATTTGGTGCAAGGGTGGAGATTGTGCCATGTCGCTCAATTAGACGTACAGCTGACATCTGTTTTTAAAGGGAATCCACAACTCTGGTGCATTAATTCCCTTTGTAATGAACGACTGGCAGTGAATGTTAGCTGCAAAATCATCACAGGGGGAAGTAAGTGTGTCTGTGTGCAGTACACTGACACGTTTCCATCTGCTTGGCAAAAAATACAAAACACATTGACGCCAGAGCAGTATCCAGGATGAGGAGCTATTCAAGATGGCCCAATCCTGACTGGAACACATTTTGATTGAGGGAATTGAAACAAAGATGGAGTGGACATTATGCTGCTGAATCTTAGTTAAGGATGCTTCACAAGTGTGTGACAGAGTCATTAATCTCTTGAAATTACAAAAAAGTGCAAAACAATGGCCAGCTGCGGTTATAGAAAGACCACTTCTGCTGTATGGATTTGCCTCAAAAATCCAATCCTAATCCAAACTTGAAATATACACACACATGCCAGCTCTCATGCTAATTTAATGAGAAGCAATACAAATATGATTGCAATCATATATTTTTAAAAGCGACATTATAAATAACTTCCAGGTCTTATGATTGATCAATATGCAGTTTTTAGGGATTCTGTGTGGTTGACTTTTAATTTGTTGATCATTAAAAAAAGGTAAAAACCTTTTTTTTCTTTTGTTTCTTTGTATTACATTTTTTCCCATTCAACAGATTAAAATGACTTTATAGTGTTCATGGCTGATTGTTATTTTATGATATTGTTTATTTTTGTTGCACTTTTAGTGTAGGATAAATCTGTTGCTGGTTAGGTTCTATAACACTACCTGTCTGTTCTTTTCTATTCAAATGACACAAATACTGCTCAGAAAATGTCAAGTTCTTTGACATGCAACAACTTATTTTTAAAGTAACAAAAATAGTTACTTTCCCTGGTAACTAGTTACTTTTACTGAAGAGTAATTAGTAACTCAGTTACATTTTTGGAAGAGGTAGTCAGTGACCATAACTAATTACTGTCAATTAGTAACGCACCCAACACTGATTATAAATGTTTCAGAATAATTTGGCAATCGGGAAATATCAAATTTCATTGCCGACATTTAATATGTAACATCGTAATGCTCCATGTAGTAGCGACAGACAGTTAAGTTACTAAATTTTAATGAACGCGTTACAGTACTCATCCCTGAGAACGGTTTGTGCGTTTCTGGAATGTGTTCCTTTGTATCGGGTGAGTCCCAACACTGTCGGCCAAACTGAATACACAAAACAAATAAATACAATTGTAAAAGTTAACGGGATGCATCTGAAAGTCAAAAAAGTCAAGTCAAATTTATTTATATAGCCCTTAATCACAAAAATGTCTCAAAGGACTGCACAGGATTACAGTTACAAAATTACACAATTACCTGATCTTAAACTAGCAAACCAGCATGCGGGCAAGGAAAAACTCAAAAACCTCAGTGTGAGGAGAAAAGAGAAACCTTGAGAAAGGACCTCACATGTGGTAATCCCCCTTCCAGGATTGAACAGGGTGAATTACAATTAGCATTACTGTACACAGAATAGTAAACACTAGGTGAGATGTTGAAAATGTCCGGAAAGAGCATGACATCAACGACGACGCCAGCTGGTAAATGCAGGGGTTGACATGCTGCAGGTCAGACCCCGGTCCGCTGACCCATCCCAAATCATCCTTCTCCTTCGTATCAGCCAGGCAGGCCTCAGAAAAAGACAGGACAAAACAGAATACGAGGTGGGCATCAATCATATGCTTTGGAATAGAAGTGTGTCTTAAGCCTCAATTTAAAAACTTCCGTTGAGGTTGCAGATCTAATCTCCAGAGGCAGGGCATTCCACAACACCGGGGCCCGGATGGAGAACGCTCTCGAGCCCGCAGACTTCTTGGCTCTCGGAATCACAAGTAGACCGGCATTTTCCGAGCGCAGACACCGTGCAGGAACATAGGGGGAAATCAAATCAGAGAGATAAGAGGGTGCAAGCTCATGCAAACATTTATATGTTAATAAGAGAACCTTAAAGTCACATCTTAAGTGGACTGGGAGCCAGTGCAAGTTGGCCAATACAGGTGTAATATGCTCAAACTTTTTAGTCTTAGTCAAAAGTCTAGCTGCCGCATTCTGAACCAGCTGCAAACTTTTAATGCTAGACATCGGGAGACCAGAAAGCAATACATTACAGTAATCAAGCCGAGAAGTAATAAACGCATGAATTAAAATCTCTGCATCTGATTGGGACAGCATTGAACGAATCTTCGCAATATTACGGAGGTGGTAGAAAGCTATTCTAGTAATATTTTTCACATGTAACTGAAACGACAGATTAGGATCAAATATAACACCTAGATTTTTGACCGAGTCACTATGGGTGATATTACATTTGTCTAGGTTCAGGGTAATGTTTGAAAACAAATGACGACAGTGAGCTGGACCAATAATCAACATTTCAGTTTTTTCTGGGTTAAGGCGTAAAAAATTATTTGACATCCATCTTTGAATCTCAGTAAGGCAATCCTCCAGATTTCTAAAACTTAAATGTCCAGTTTTTTCCAGTGGCACATACAGTTGAGTGTCATCTGCATAGCAATGGAAACTAATATTATACTTGCGGATAATGTCACCAAGCGGGATCATATAAATACTAAAAAGAAGGGGGCCAAGTACGGAGCCTTAAGGAACACCACAAGGGACATTAGATTGTTTAGAGGTCATATTGCCATAGTTAACACATTGCATCCTGTCTGACAGGTAGGACCTAAACCACAAGAGTACAGTTCCTGAGATACCAATGCGTTCTAGACGAATCAATAATATGTTGTGGTCGACCGTATCAAAAGCAGCGCTGAGATCCAGCAGCAGTAACATTGATGAGGCACCAGAATCTATTGTTAAAAGGAGATCATTGGTTACTTTTGCAAGGGCTGTCTCAGTAGAATGATTTGCTCTAAATGCTGACTGGACAGTTTCAAAAAGGTTATTTTCTGACATGAAGTCATTTAGCTGCTGTGCAACGACCTTTTCAAGTAATTTCGCAAGAAATGGCAGATTTGACACTGGCCTATAATTACCTAGGCTTTCTGGGTCAAGGTTAGGTCGCTTAAGCGTGGGTTTAATGACGGCAGACTTGAAGGCTACAGGAACAATACCTGAGGATAGCGATATATTAATAATATTTAAAACTGATGGTCCTAAGATCTCAAACAGATCCTTCACCAGTGAAGCTGGAAACGGATCAAGCAGGCACGTAGTTTGTTTGGCCCTACTGACCATCTGTGTTAGATTATCAAGGGACAATTCATTGAAACTGGAGAATGTTTCTAAACAACCGCTGACACAGTCCATACCTAGCACCTCCACATCTTTGATATAGGAGGAGGAAACAGAGCGTTCTTTTAAAATTTCATTCCTGATTAGTTGAATCTTTTTATTAAAAAATTCCATAATGTCATTAGCAGAATGAGTGCAACCATTTGGGTTAAGTTGTTGTCTGGTAAGTTTCGCCACTGTGTCAAATAAAAATTTTGGATTATTCTTATGTTCAACAATAATCTTAGAGAAATACGAAGCTTTAGCTGAGGCAAGAGCTACTTTATATTTCAGCAAACTGTCACACCAGGCCAGTCGAAAAACCTCCAGCTTAGTAGTGCGCCATTTTCGTTCAATTTTTCTGCAACTTTGTTTGAGTAACCTAGTTTCTTCAGTAAACCAAGGTGTATTCTTCTTGGGTCGGAATTTATACTTTAGGGGCGCCACAGAATCAAGAACATTTACCAAAGCAGTATTGAAGTTGTTTGTAAGTGAGTCAACAGACCCAGTGTACGAAGGGAAGGCTGCAGTTACCGTAGGTAATAATTCTTTTAAGGCTAACACCGTTTTAGGGCGGATATTGCGACTGCTAAAGCCTATATTTTCCTTATCACAGTAAACATTAAACAACACCTCACATTTAACAAAATAGTGATCAGAGATGGCATTAGGATACGGTAACACTGTAACATTTGAGGCTACTACGCCACGGGTCAGGACAAGATCTAGAGTGTTCCCATCTTTATGAGTTGGCACATCAACTATTTGATTGAAACCAAATGTATCCATCAGTGACTTAAATGCAATTGCAAGTGAATTTGATGGGGAGTTTATGTGAACATTAAAATCACCAATAATTACAACATTATCCGCATACGTAACTAAGTCTGTTAACAAATCAGAGAATTCTTCCAAAAAATTTGAGTATGGTCCAGGTGGGCGATACACAACAACTACATAAATTGGTGTTGACATTAAGGACCTCATAACAAGTGCTTCAAACGTTTTAAAACTAGTAGGGGTATTAGAAGTAAATTTCAACCTATTTTCCGATATAAGAGCAACACCTCCACCTTTTTTGCATGGTCGTGCCAAGTGCGCACTCACAAAGTTAGGGGGAGAAGCCTCATTTAACACTACAAACTCATGAAAGTGTCAATCAAACTTAGCAGTCGTGTCTCCGAAACATACATTTTTGGTGCCGTTTTCATTATTTTTATTTATCTTTTTGACCATTAAAATATAGCCTAGCCAAAAATCCTGTGCCCATCAACATATGTTGTCTGTCCACAAGGATGACCTTGTTTCCCTCCGGTGCGTGTCTGTCTCAACAGGGACCATTTGCCACCTGGAGTAACAGGTTGCCACCA
This sequence comes from Urocampus carinirostris, assembly GCF_059441175.1. Classification (NCBI taxonomy): domain Eukaryota; kingdom Metazoa; phylum Chordata; class Actinopteri; order Syngnathiformes; family Syngnathidae; genus Urocampus; species Urocampus carinirostris. The sequence continues at coordinate 41,024,226 of NC_142355.1, forward strand.
GGGTGCAAAAATGCTAACATTCTGATCCCTTCCAGGGGGACTTAGGGCCTATTATGTGCTTCTGGTGCTTCCCTGTACACAGCAATGTTAAGGGGCACGCTGTAAAAACTCAGCAAATGGAGTTGGCACGGCAGCCAAAAACGGACTGTGCTTTAACACGTCCCTTGACCTTTCTTAAGTGATAACATGCGGAATGTAATTCATAATGCCATAAATGCAGACATCTACCCTCAGTATTTTAAGCCTGATAAGAAATTTCCTTGACAAATCAAGCGCTTAAATTGTCTTTCCTTCCTTTTAGACGCACTGGTTGGTCAAAGGCTAATTATAACCAGGCTAAGTGGCAGGAAGGACATTAAGACAGCAGTCAGATTGTTAATAGGGTAAATTTATGCAGATTTTCTTCTCCCCTGTACTCAATTTCATGAAGAAATCCGCTTGTTTAGGTTTCTAGATGAGTGGAGGTAAAATAAGGATAACATCAGGATACTATTACTGATTTTTTAAATATTTTTTTTAATCCAAAATCGTGAAAAATTATTTATGTATGTTTTTACTTAATTGTTGGTTAAAGTTGTGGATTTTAATTTCATTATAACTTTCTACTTGGTTGAGCAAAGTGAAAATCAAATGAAAATGACAATCAATCAAGCAATCATTCAATATAAAACAGTGAAACAATTGCTGGACTTTCATATATTTTGTATGTTAGTCATTCATGTGGGAATGGCTGAAAGGAAATGTGGTTATTGGATGGATAAACTACAACTCGGCCATGATAAACAATTCTGCTATGAATGGTAGACTAATCCTGGCTTTTCTATGAAAAGTCAAATCTCTGAGATTGGTCAGCCTAACTACGGCATTTTTGTGATAAATGTGCTTAGATTTTTGTGAACTAGTGTCACCATTATTTTGTGTGAGTTTAGATAAAGCTGTGAGTGTCTTCATGCAAAAAGTTTTCAGCATAAACAATAATAATTGAAATTAAAACATACACAAAAAAGGATGACAAACGGTTTGTTTTTCATAACTTGATTTGTTCAGGGGCATTTCTGGCCCATCTAGGCAATGTTCATTGTTTTAATTTCAGTTATTAAAATGATTTGTGACCTTTTACATTTTTTTTATCAAGTGGCGGGAGTTTTTGTGTTGCTCACGTCGTCGCGACTACGAGATTGATTCAGATTCCTATTAAAGCAGAATTCTGGACTGAGACTTTTTATCTCGAACAGTTGAAAAGTTTCGGGTAGGTATCTCGGACGACTGGCGCAAGGTAAGTGCCGCCCACAATTGTTTTACAGTCGGAAGTTGCTGCCGATCGCTGTCGAAGGGCATCCCCTCCCACGGCTGCTAAGACGCTCTTTCAGCATCCGACTGCTCACAAGTGAGTATGGGTGACTGTAAAGTTTGCTCCCGCTTCCTTAGGTAAGTAGCCCTTCTAGAGGGACATGTCCGTGAGCTAGAGCAGTTTAAACAGAAAATGAGAGGTGCCACGGACACCACTGCTAGCGTGGGTTGTAGCGAACTTGCTAGTCCGGTTAGCACTAGCCCTAAACGGCATGCTAATCACAGTGAGCCAATTCAGACACGTAACAAGTTCAGCCCCCTAGCTAGTCCCACTCCACCCCGGTCTACTGGCTCCCGCACCCTAGTTATAGGTGACTCCATCACCCGCAACATAAAGCTTGGCACCCCAGCCACGGTTATGTGTATTTCTGGGGCCAGAGCACCCGACATTGAGGCTAATTTGAGGGAGCTGACATGCAAATCTTGACACCAGGACAGGGCTAGCTACACCGATATAGTCATTCACTTTGGCTCTAAAGATACTAAAATGAGGCAATCTGAGATTACAAAGAAAAATATTGCTAGGACCTGTAATCTCGCCAGAAAGATGAGTCGGCATCGAGTAATTGTCTCTGGCCCCTTGCCTGCGAGGGGAAATGATGAGAGGTTTAGCAGACTAGTCTCGCTAAACCGGTGGCTGGCAAGTTTTTAGAGTCAGCACGGATTTAGGTTTGTGGATAACTGGCCTGCTTTCTGGGGCCGACCTGACCTGCTGAGGAGAGACTGCCTTCACCCTAACTGGGAAGGTGCTCTCACTCTTTCTAAAAATATAGATTACTGTTTAAGCCTTCCATGACAGGGTACACTAGTGAAGGCCAGGTCACAAGTGATTAGTGAACCTGTAACCACGGGTGTGGAGTCTGTAATCCTAGAGCTAACTAGCGCTATGCTAGATTCATGCAATTCACATCGTTTTTGTAGTTTAGAGCGTTCGATTGACTGCACCATACACCCTGATCTGTACTCTTCTATAGCATCTTCTTCTGTGCATCTTACCTCTGTTTCTCCCTTGTTAGGTGAGGAGGGAGAAGAAATAACATTATTTTCTACCAATAGTCATCCTGCCACTCCACCTGTCAACAATATTTCTGTGGTATGCCGTCATGCAAGGCACAAGACCCAGGACCGGCAGTATAATCCTGTGGAGGTTACCACTAAGGTTGCCATTAAGGTTCAAAACTCGCGAAAGGTTTCAGCTCAGTCCACAGTGCTAAGGCTTGGCCTTCTGAATATTAGATCTTTAGCCTCCAAAGCTTTACTTGTCAATGACCTTATTAATAAACACAATCTTAACCTTATTGGCCTTTGTGAGACGTTGTTAAAACCAAATGAGTTTGTAGTGTTAAATGAGGCTTCTCCCCCTAACTTTGGGAGTTTGCACTTGGCACGACCATGCAAAAAAGGTGGAGGTGTTGCTCTTATATTGGAAGGTAAGTAGAAATTTACTCCTAATACCCCTACTGGGTTTAAAATGTTTGAAGCACTTGTTATGAGGTCCTTAATGTCAACACCAATGTATTCAGTTGTTGTGTATCGCCCAGCTGGACCATACTCAAATTTTTGGGATGCATTTGTGATGTTACATTTGTCAATGTTTTCGGAACTGTTAACAGACTTAGTAACTTATGCGGACAATGTTGTAATTATTGGTGATTTTAATGTTCACATAAACTCCCCATCAAATTCACTTGCAATTGCTTTTAAGTCACTGATTGATACATTTGGTTTCAATCAAATAGTTGATGTGCCCACTCATAAAGATGGGAAGACCCTAGATCTCGTTCTGACCAGTGGCGTAGTAGCCTCAAATGTTACAGTGTTACTGTATCCTAATGCCATCTCTGATCTCTATCTTGTTAAGTGTGAGGTGCTGTTTAATGTTGACTGTGATAAGGAAAATTTAGGCTTTAGCAGTCGCAATATCCGCCCTACAACGGTATTAGCCTTAAAAGAACTATTACCTACGGTAACTGCAGCCTTCCCTTCGTACACTGGGTCTGTTGACTCACTTACAAACAACTTCAATACTGTTTTTGTTAATGTTCTTGATTCTGTGGCGCCCTTAAGGCATAAATTTCGACCTAAGAAGAATACACCTTGGTTTACTGAAGAAACCAGGTTACTCAAACAAGGTTGCAGAAAACTTGAACGAAAATGGCGCACTACTAAGTCTTCCGACTGGCCTGGTCTGACAGCTTTCTGAAATATAAAGTAGCTTTTGGCTCAGCTAAAGCATCGTTTTTCTCTAAGATTATTGTTAAACATAAGAACAATCTGAAATTTTTGTTTGACACAGTGGCGAAACTTACCAGACAAGAACTTAACCCAAATAGTTGTACTTATTCTGCTAACGACATTATGGATTTTTTAAATAAAAGAATTCAACTAATCAGGAATGACATTTTAAAAGAAAGCTCTGTATCCTCCTCCTATCTCAAAGATGTGGAGGTGTTAGGTAAGGACCGTGTCGGCGTTTTTTCAGAAACATTCTCCAGTTTCAATGATTTGTCCCTTGATAATCTAACACAGATGGTCAGTAGGTCCAAACAAACTACATGCCTGCTAGATCCGTTTCCAGCTTCACTGGTGAAGGGTCTGTTTGGGATCTTAGGACCATCAGTTTTAAATATTATTAATATATCGCTGTCCTCGGGTTTTTTTCCTGTAGCCTTCAAGTATGCCTTCATTAAACCCACGCTTAAGCGACCTAACCTTGACCCAGACAGCCTAGGTAATTATAGGCCAGTGTCAAATCTGCCATTTTTTTGCAAAATTACTTGAAAAGGTCGTTGCACAGCAGCTAAATGACTTAATGTCAAAAAATAACCTATTTGAAACTGTCCAGTCAGCATTTAGGGCAAATCACTCTACTGAGACAGCTCTGGCTAAAGTAACCAATGATCTCCTTTTAGCAATAGATTCCGGTGCCTCATCAATGTTACTGCTGCTGGATCTCAGTGCTGCTTTTGATACTGTCGACCACAACATATTACTGGTTCGTCTAGAATTCATTGGTATCTCAGGAACTGTACTCTCGTGGTTTAGGTCCTACCTGTCAGACAGGATGCAATGTGTTAACTATGGCAATCTGACCTCTAAACAATCTAATGTCCCCTGTGGTGTTCCTCAAGGCTCTGTACTTGTCCCCCTTCGTTTTAGTATTTATATGATCCAGCTTGGTGACTTTATCCGCAAGTATAATATTAGTTTCCATTGCTATGCAGATGACACTCAACTGTATGTTCCACTGGAAACAACTGGACATTTAAGTTGTAGAAATCTGGAGGCTTGCCTTACTGAGATTCAAAGATGGATGTCACTTAATTTTTTACGCCTTAACCCAGAAAAAAATGAAATGTTGATTATTGGTCCAGCTCACTGTCGTCAGTTGTTTTCAAACACTACCCTGAACCTAGACAAATGTAATATCACCAATAGTGACTCGGTCAAAAATCGAGGTGTTATATTTGATCCTAATCTGTCGTTTCATTTAAACGTGAAAAATATTACTAGATTTCCTACGACCTCCGTAATATTGCAAAGATTCGTTCTATGCTGTCCCAATCAGATGCAGAGGTTTTAATTCATGCGTTTATTACTTCTCGGCTTGATTACTGTATTCTATTGCTTTCTGGTCTCCCGATGTCTGGCATTAAAAGTTTGCAGCTGGTTCAGAATGCGGCTGCTAGACTTTTGACTAGGACCAAAAGGTTTGAGCATATTACTCCTCATTGGCCAACTTGCACTGGCTCCCAGTCCACTTAAGATGTGACTTTAAGATTCTCTTATTAACATATAAATGTTTGCATGGGCTTGCACCCTCTTATCTCTCTGATTTTATTTCCCCTACGTTCCTGCACGGAGTCTGCGCTCGGAAAACCGGTCTACCTGTTACTCCGAGAGCCAAGAAGTCTGCAGGCTCGAGAGCGTTCTCCATCCGGGCCCCGGTGTTATGGCACGCCCTGCCTCCGGAGATAAGATCTGCAACCTCAACGGAAGTTTTTAAATCGAGGCTTAAGACACACTTCTATTCCAAAGCTTATGATTGATGCCCACCTCATATTCTGTATTGTCCTGTCTTTTTCCGACTGCCTGCCTGGCTGATAATAAGGAGAAGGACAATTTGAGATGAGTCAGCGGACCAGCGTCTGACCTGAAGCATGTCAACCCCTGCATTTACCAGCTGGCAGAGATGGGAAGCTGCATCATGGCCGTCATAGACTTTCTGGACTAGTTTACAGGCTGGGGGCGTCGTTGGTGTCATGCTCTTTCCGGACATTTTCAACATCTTACCTAGTGTTTACTATTCTGTGTACAGTAATGCTAATTGTGATTCACCCTGGTCAAACCTGGAAGGGGGATTACCACATGTGAGGTCCTTCCTCAAGGTTTCTCTTTTTTCCTCACATTGAGGTTTTTGAGTTGTTCCTTGCCCGCATGCTGGTTTAAGATCAGGTAATTGTGCAATTTTGTAAATGTAATCCTGTGCAGTCTTTTGAGGCATTTTTGTGATTAAGGGCTATATAGATAAATGTGACTTGACTTGACTTGACTTTTTATTAATGAACAATGATAATGTTTATTTTTAATAATATTAATCGATGTTATCATAAAAAATATAAAAAAGATATTTGAAGATGTTTTAAATGATTGACTAGTCTGTAAACCTGCAGGTCTTTTTATTTGAACACCTGATAGCAGCAACCGCCTTAGTTAGCAAAAGCTGATTTGATTCAAAACTGATAGCATTACAATGGGGGGGTCTTTGCATGTTCTAATACAGTATGTAGCGCCATTAGGTGTTATTGATTTACTTAAATTCAATTGCTCATGATATAAAGGTGTCATGTTGTCTGTGGCAAATGTTCAAATTGAATTACTTTAAAATCTGCACAATGGTTAAAAGTATTGTGCCTCTCCTTAATCTCGGCAATCTGAAGCCTCTGACCAAAGGACTACCCTTGTTTAGAGATTCATGTTCAGATCTGATTTTTACCCTCTTTATTACCATGGCACACCATTTGTCCACGCTATTTAAATTAATGTAACTTTGCGACCGTTATAAAAAATATTGATATCAATAAAAGTAGTGCTCCAAAACACCCACAAGGTGGCAGCAAATATCCACAACAGTATCTCACAGGCATCCACATGTGGCAACGGAGCAATCTCAGGCAAGAAATGACACGGATGGGAAAGAATATGTAATGCATTTCGTTAAGCATTTTTGTTATCTGTGACTAATAAATAAAAATAAATTTAAATCTACCAATAGCATTACTTTATTTGTTTTGATTGGTGTGTGAGTGTGTGAGTGTGTGTGTGAATGGGTAAGTGTAAAGCATATTGTAAACTGCTTTGGGAGGTCATTGACTTAAAAAGCGCTATATAAATGCAGACCATTTACCATTTACCATCGTCAAAGGGGAAATTATTCATGGTACTGATGTGTCATATATGATTTCGGTCTCTGTCTCCCAGAGTTGCTTCACCATCTATCACAAAGGCCCATAGAACGCCTGGTTATGGTGAAAATAGTTTACAATATATGGAAAACTGGGAGAGCAAGAGTCAACATTTTTTGTAAATATTTATAACAGTTCATAAGTACGTTTAATTTTAAACTGCTCCTACATTGTCTTAACACATAGTTATGGTTGATATTTCCATATATTGAAAGTTTGGATTGTTCTGAAAAAAATCACTCATAACATAATTTTTGGCTCTTTCATTGCCAACATAACAAAGAAATTCTAAGCGGCGTATATGGCATTTGGTCAATTCCGGGTTATGAGACTTTGGCCCACAACATTTGTTTTGATGGGGATATCACAGATGGATGCGGGAATTAGAAAATCAAAATCCTCAAGATGGTCAAAACAAAGATGCCATTTTATGCTGAAATGTTATCATCTATGAAATTCCAGTTGAAAAATAAATGTTTTTGTAATGATGGCTTTGTTATCGATTGATCCAGCATACACAAACAAGCAGGGCCTTGGATCAGGTCTGAGTTATTGTTTGACAAGTTGGAAATTGTATTCTGATTTTCTGACTGCCAGTTAGTGATCACCTTGAAAAGACTGCACGGGATCAAAACCAAAAAAAAGAAGAAGGGCCTGACGTCCTCCCTGCAATTCTTGCTTCACTTGTGAGACTGATGATACTGTCTTTTCCTGCTAGGACTCCCGCTGCTTGACGTTTTGACATGACGAGAAGGATGTTCCTGTCTGTCTCGTCATATCACGGCCGTCCCGATTCGGATCCCTCCCATCCGGCGCCGTGTGACGCCTCGCTTTCAAAAAGCTGCCTGTCCATCACAAACATCCTTCCTTTTATGTTAGCCGTCTGAGCAGAAAGGGCAAAGAAAGAGAGATCAGCCTATCAAAGGCATGTTGACAGTCAGGCAGACTGACGGAATATTACAGGAGCGACTTGCCAGACGCAGCGAGGATTTCACTTGCAAGGTCGTCCGTGATTATCCCCTGCGCAGATGTTGGCAAATGTCCGCCATCGCACATCTACGTTGAAATCTAATACATTGAGAGCTTTATGTGAACAGTTTACCTCATTTACTGCCAGTCCTTTTGTGATGGATACTTGACGTCTTAATAAGTTACCCAAATCAAACTGTAAGCTGTTACTTTTTCTAGGTTTTGAACCATGCTGCGTATCAGTGTTGGAAACAGTTTTAGGCACGTAAAAAGTAATTAGTTATAGTTACTCACTAATTTTTCCAAAAAGTAACTGAGTTAGTCACTGATTACTCCAAAGTAATAGTAACTAGTTACCAGGGAAATAAACTATTTCCATTAATTTAAAAAGAAGTTGTTAATTGTCAAAGAATTGGAAATTTTCTGAGCAAATACAAAACACAGCGTATACTTTTAGAGAACTGGCTTTTTCAGGTTGGCTCACTAAGAAGAGCGTTCTCTCGAGTCGCAAACCATCTTCATGTTGTTTTTGTTGCTTTAATCCTTAAAATTAAGTAAAGTCAAGTCATGTTTATTTGTATAGGCCTTCATTACAAGAAGTCTCACAGGGCTTTACAGACCACAAAGTATAACAGACTACTGACTATTATTACAGCTTCCTCTGATCTAAAACCTACACGAGGGCAAGGAAAAACTCAAAACCTGATGTGATCCCCTGCCAGGATGAGCAGGCTTCAATGGATTGTCTAACTTGTGTTCTGCCCCTTATTTGTCTATCATTTTGAAAGCACACTTGTGAAACCTGATATGGCTAATAGAGATACAAATAGCGTGTGTTGAATGCATAATGAGGCTTATTTATTATGTAACATTATGCACGGAATGACTTAAAAAAGCGGAAAATAAAGAACAAAAAGACAAAATTGGAAAAAAAGTTTAAATACAAAAACAAAAGGAAAAAAGAGATAAAATAATACAATAAACTTTACATATTTATATAAACACTTTAAGACTGAAAAACACAGGAATTAGAACTAAAATATTTATATATATCTGCAAAAGAAGATTAAATACAAACAATTTGTCAACATAAAATCACCAAAAAGCATGTTCACCAAGAGAGAAAAGGAGAAAAAAAAGTCATTTCGGTTAGAACCAGCTGTTGATTGGTGAGGAGCCAGGTTCCTTTCGTTCATTTTCAAAAGCCACCTCATAGAGACGTTTGGTGTCTGTGTTTTTGGCGCATTAGTAAATGGTATATTGGTAACACTATTTAGCCAAAGGTTAGTCGCTATTTTAAATGGTGAAATGACATGTTCCGAAAAGACGTAACTTAAACAACTCATCAGAAAACGAAAAGCTGCATCGCTTAAAGTGGCTTCAGGGGGGCACTCCGCTGTTGGCGTTCTGCAGCCAAGGTAACGCACCGTTTTTGACCTTCAGTAATGGTAACTGCGTTGTTACTGCGGTGTCTTCTCTTCTTCTTTGCTTGCAGAGTAATATACAGTACAACCCTAATTCCACCAAGTCAAGTCATTTTTATTTATATAGCTCTTAATCACAAAGAGTCTCAAAGGGCTGCACAGGTTATGTCACAGGCTATTTTTTCAGACTCTTATTACACCATCCCCTGATCTGGAAACAACATGAGGGCAAGGAAAAACTCAAAACCTCAACATGAGGAAGGGACCGCACATGTGGTATCCCCCTTTCAGGATTACCAGGCAAAGGATGGCAATTACAAATAATACAGAGATATTGTCCACAAAAAGTATAGGTTATTCATATGCGGATCTCAGTGGAAAAACATTCCACAGCACCGGTCCCCGGATGGAGAACGCTCTCTAACCTGCGGAACACTTCTTGGCTCTTGGAAACACCAGTAGACCGGCGCGTTCAGAACGAAGGCTTCGGACCGGAACATAGGGGGAACTCAGATCTGAAAGATAAGAGGGAGCAAGTGTATGTATGATTTTGTATAATACTAAGAGAACCTTGAAATCACATCTTAGGCTAACAGGGAGCCAATGCAGGTTAGCCAAAATCGGCGTGAAGTGATCGGACTTTTTTGTCCTAGTTAAAAGCCTCGCTGCAGCATTTTGTACCAGCAGAAGACTCTTGATTCTGGACTTCGGGAGACCGGAGAGTAGTGCATTACAGCAATCGAAATGGGAGGTAACAAACACATGAATTATAATCTCTGCATCGGACTGAGACAGCATAGGACGAATTTTAGCAATGTTGCGAAGATATAAGAAAGCGGTTCTAGTAATTTTCTTCACATGTGTTTGAAAGGACAGATCGGGGTCAAATATGACACCTACATTTTTAACTGAGTCACTCTGTGTGATGTGACATTTGTCAATGTTCACAGCAGTTTTTGAGAATAAGTTACAGCATCAAGATGGACCAATAACTAACATTTCGGTCTTTTCAGAGTTAAGACGCAAAAAATTGAGTCACATCCACTCTTTTATCTCAGTGAGGCAGGCCTCCAAATTTTCACAATTTAGTATGGCAGATTCCTCCATCGGAAGCTATAGTTGAGTGTCATCTGCGTAGCAGTGGAAACTGATATTATACTTGCGAATAATATCACCTAATGGAAGCATGTAAATGTTGAAAAGAAGGGGGCCAAGTACTGAACCCTGCGGAACACCAAAGTAACACCAAAGGGCTCAGATGTCATTTCGCCATATTTAACACAGTGCGTCCTATCCGAGAGGTAGGATCTGAACCAAGAGAGGACGGTTCCTGAGAGACTAATCCATTTTTTCAACCGTTCTAGTAAGATATTATGGTCCACTGTGTCAAAAGCAGCACTATGGTCCAGCAGCAGCAAAAGTGATGAAGCGCCAGAGTCCATTGCCAGTAGGAGATCATTGGTTACCTTAATCAGAGCTGTCTCGGTAGAGTGGTTAGCCCTGAATCCTGATTGCATTAATTCAAAAAGATTGTTCTCGGATATGAAATCATTCAGTTGCTGTGCCACTACTTTTTCAAGTACTTTAGAAAGAAACGGTAGGTTTGACACAGGTCTATAATTACATAAGCTTTCTGGATCATGGTTGGGTCGTTTCAGTGTAGGTTTAATAACAGCGGACTTAAAAGCCACTGGAACTACACCTGAGAAGAGTGATATGTTTATAATATCTAGAACTGAAGGTCCAAGGACCCAGAAAAGACCATTTATAAGCGAACCTGGAAGCGGGTCGAACAGGCAGGTCGTCGGTTTGGCCGTATTCACCACCTGTTTAAGATTATTGAGTGATAGTTCACTAAATTAACTTCACACACTTTCCCGCACGACAACCCCGCTTCTGCTTTCTGTCGCTAGGCCGTCTTTGTCGCTTCGAAAGTGGGGTTGCCAACTACGGAGATCCCAGATCTCTTTGTAGCTTGTTCAGGATATCAAAGGTGGTATGAAAAGTGCCAGAAAATTTGAAATTTAGACACCCACCCAATTTAATAAGTTCGTCCAGACTATAAGTGTTATTGGCCACAGATGTGTCCAAAAAAGAAAGCAAAAACGACAAGAGAACGGTAATAAGAAGAAGATTAGCTGGAGAGCAACGAGCCGCAGCATTCATGTGCGCCGCCATCTTGCTTACGTCACCATAACCAGCAACACTACATAGAATACAAAAATCCAGTAGGTTGTCACAGGTACAATGACGGTGGTGTCGTCTTAAGCACAGAATATGGTGTGCGTTACCAAGAAATGGAGAAGGAAATCTAAATGGATCCGTACAGTTTTGGTTGTGTTAGTTTGCAAGCTCTCAAGCCAAGAAATATGAAAGCTTCACTGCTTCCACAGGTTGGTGTAAATGTTTTCTTGTCTGTTTTCAACTTTAGGGGTTGGCTTCAATGTGAGTATGTACAGTAATTTCTTACAAGACTGTTTTTCTCAGAGTAACACACTACGTTTTTTGGGTGGGGATACACAGTACTTTTTGAATATTTTACGACGTACTCACAATAATTTAAGTTTTTGACCTAAAAATCCAATTCCTCAATTTATACATCCAAAATGAACAGCAGCAGAGGTTAATTATCAAAGTCCTACAGTTCTCTTTCTGTATCATCAGCGTCAGGTCACTGAAGTTACCTTTAATCTTAGATAAACAATACAAGGTGAAAATATTTTTTTCCGGTACCACGTTTTCTTTTGGCACACTAACAAAAGAAATGACCAACAATCCCCAAGGTATCACCACAAACATCATCAACCACAGAGAGCTAGAACCTGTCAGCAAATTTAAATGTCTTGTCGCTGTCATATCAGAAGAGGGGTCAGAGCCAGAATTCATGGCCATGATAGCTCAAACCACAGCCGCACTTGCCAGACTTAAACCCAGCTGAAGGGACAAAAACATAGCAGTGAAATCATGAATCAGACTCATGTAAGCGCTAGTTACTTCCATCTTCGTTCTATGCTTGCGAGACCTAGACTCTCACAGCAAAACTGGAAAATGAAATCCAGGCCTTGGAGATGCTATAGGAAGCTTCTAGGCATTGGCTTCTTAGCCCATTTGGCAAACAATATGGTGCGCAACACAATCAGAGGGCACATCGGACCCAACAAAAAACTGCTGTCAACTGTGCGCAGACAAAATCTTCAGTGGTATGGTCATCAGGACAGACCAAGCTAATTCTCCAGGGCACAGTCCAAGGGGGCAGGAGGAGAGGAAGACCGAAAGAGAACTGGGCATTAGGGAATGGACTAAAGCCAAATTTGCCACAACCCAAGAGCAAGCCAGGGACTGTCAGCAGTGGAGAACTTTGTCCAGAGTTGCGGCCTCATTGGTGCCCCGGCGAATCATGTTATTAATGGGATCCGTGAACCGTGAGTATGTGCTTGTGCAAATATGTGCTCGGCTCAAAACTGAAAAAACAAAAATAAAAAAATAAAAAGACATCTGTTACTGTATATATATAAATATATTTATATTTATATATATATACAGTAATGAATGAATGAATGAATGAAAACTTTATTTCGAACATAAAAATAAAAACAGGACAAAAACAATGAGTCAACAACGAAATAATGTCACACAACATGTTCGAAAAGGGGTAGTCAGAAGCAGATGCTTATTTTTCCTACCCCTTTATCTTCCCTATTAAATACATTTTATAGATAGCTCCTCTTGTGTCTAATACAACAAAATCTCATGGATATACTTATTACATAGGTCAGATATCAATAATTATAATAGTTACAATAATCACATATTTTATACACTAATCTTCGCAATACCCATCCCTCAACGTCATAATGCGCATAATGTCACTGCGGCACCAGTGATAATATCAATAATCCCTCGGTTATCGCGGGTAATGGGGACCAAAACCACCCAGGAAAAGTGAAAATCCGCGAAGTAGCGACGCCCCCTTCCAAAATGCTTAAAAAAATATATATATTTTTTTCTTTTTTAATTATTTTATTTTATTATTATTATTTAAAGACCTGCGAAGCTCTGAACCGTGGAACCGCAAAGTACCAAGGTCCCACTGTATGTATATATATATATATATATATATATGTATATATATATATATATATATATATATATATATATATATATATATATATATATAAATATATATATATATATATATATATATATATATATATATATATATATATATATATATATATATATATATATATATATATATATATATATATATATATATATACATACATACATACATATATATATATATATATATATATATATATATATATATATATATATATATATATATATATATATATATATATATATATATATATATATATATATATATATATATATATATATACATACATACATACATAGAGTGGGACCTCGCGGGTTCAGAGCTTTGCGGGTCTAAAAAATAATAATAATAAAATAAAATAATTTTCAATTTTTTTTTTAAGCATTTTTGAAGGGGCGTATATATATATAGAGAGATAGATAGATAGATAGATAGATAGATAGATAGATAGATAGATAGATAGATAGATAGATAGATAGATAGATAGATAGATAGATAGATAGATAGATAGATAGATAGATAGATAGATAGGTAGATAGGGTGGCACGGTGGATGGCTGGTTAACACGAAGCCCCAAGGTGCGGCGGTTCAGGGTTCAAGTCCAGCTACTGCATCATGTGGAGTTTGCAGGTTCTCCCCTTGCCTGCGTGGGTTTCATCTGGACACTCCGGTTTGTCCGTCTCTGTGTGCCCAGCGACTTGCTTGCAACTGGTTAGGGGTATCCCCTGCCCACTGCCGAAAGATGGCTGGGATGGGCTCCAGCACCCCCGCGGCCCTACTGATGATAAGCGGTGCAGATAATGGATGTATGGATGAATGAATGGATGTGCACAATAGGAGTTGCCTGAAGCTTAAGGTTTTATGTACTAACCCTATTCCATGTATTTTCTTGCAGGGGAGACATATTTAAAACCAAAACAAGAAAACAGATCGTTATATCGTATATATATAATATTCAGATTCAGATTCAGATTCAGATCTACTTTATTGTCATTCTAGTACACGTGTATACAGAACGAAATGTCGATACATCTGACCCGCACAGTTTCCTCGAATGTACAGATATAAGTAAAAGTTGTATTGTATTATGGCTACGTATAGTATTTTACCATAGTGCCGATAGTGCAAGAGGAGTAGCTAACCAGATGTGCAAAATGGGCATATACATATATACATATACATACATATAAATATACATACATATATATATTTACATAAAGTAAAAACTTGTCCCATCTGTCATTTATCAACATATGAAATGAAATGAAATGAAATGATCTGCATTTATATAGCGCTTTTCAAGTCAATGACTTCCCAAAGCGCTTTACAGTGTGCTCCACATTTCCCAATAGCGGCCTTGCAGCCATGTAAGGCGCTAACCTGCTTATTCGGGGTATTAGGGGTTCAGTGTCTTACCCAAGGACACTTCGACATGTAACACGGACGAGCCGGGATTCGAACTGGGATCCCTTGATCCCAAGATGAGCGCTCTACCTCCTGAGCTAAATGTAACTCAGGTTCCCCTTATCAACATAAATGACAGTCCAAAAAATACCTTTGTGTGTCTTCTTTTTGTATTTTTTTTCCCATTATTGCCTCTATAAAAAACATACAAGTAAATAAAAAGTCGATGGTCAGATTTACTCCTATAGTCTCAAGCTGAATACCTGGCTATAAACTTTGTACATAATTCAATTATTGTAAAATGCTGGGTTTGGAATGAAAACATTCCTTGAAGACGAAAAAGTGATAAACAATGACTAAAATGGAGATCTACTATTCCTAACATCCTTTATTTTAAAACTTCCTTTAAAATAAAAAAATAGCTTTTCTCTAAATATCATCACAGCATCTGAAGATTATAGAGAAGTTTTGTTCATGTCTGTACAAAATTTCATCTTAATCAGGTTCCCTTGATATTCAGTTTTTTTCGGTAAAGGTAAAAATCTGTTGGGTATTCCGTACAGATCTGCAGGGTTCTTTAATCAAACCTTGATGTCTTATTAACTCTAACTCTGTCAATAAAGTGAATATAAATAGATAGGGGTGTAACCATTCTTAATCTACCTTAATATTTTAAGAGAATCTTTTGGGCAAGAAAGAGAAAAAAACTTAATCAATTGTCTGACTTCATCCCCTACGTTCAGAAGTGCTGTAATTGAAATTGTGGAAAGTCATCTGCCCGCCCTGGAGGAGAAACCTTATCAAATATCTCCAAATAATTTGCCACAAGTGAATAAAAAAGTCCTTTGTCTTGCACCTTTTCCCCTGCGGTACCGACAGAGAAAAACTTGCGTCTTGACTGTCTGCAGGGAAGAGTTGAGAAGTGTTCAAGAGACCTTTTTATTACCTGACCCTTCACTTTGTGAATGTTAAAGATCTGTAATGGAGACACCAGCACAAATGTGCAAACCAACAGTGTTGTCAAAGGAAAATACAGAAGAGTTCATGAAATATGCAGCCGGTTAAAATCTTAAAAAATATATATATTTTGCGTGTTTAAAGTTAGATGGAGGACATATTTTAAAGGAGCTTGCGTGCTCACCTTTTCCATGAGCCGTTCTATTTTCAGAGTGACCCTAATTAATTGCAATATGGAAACGGTTTCTCTGCAGGCTCACAGTGAGAAATGATAAGAGATTATTTTAGAATGAAGATCAACGACAAAAGTCCAATCGGTGCAGCGGCAGGAGACACTTGCGTCCACGTGTATGATGAGAGCAGCAACGCAAAGATGGGGCCAAAGGCGAGCATTTCATCTCGTCGATTCACTTTGCACGGTGGAAATTAGTCTGTGCCATTCCTTGCAGATTCGGACAAATGAATTACCTGGTATATTAATAGGAAGAAGCATTTATTACACACAATGGGTAAAAGTAGTTTTAATTATGCATACTCTATTAAACCTGTTTGACTTAACTGCCGTGCAGACGCATATTCAGGTACAAAGTAAAGTAGACAATGATATTCAAGTGAAACACAATTTGATCCTGACCAGTGCTTGACCTCCAACTTCTTGGGATGTGAAACAAATAATTAAAGGTGGGGTGCATCGTTTGAGCTATTCTTAAAAAAATAAAAAATACTTTTTCTATTAACCCTCATTTTGTGTTATGGTCGCCAACAACCTGTGCCATACAAAAACCACTTGACTGGTTGGATCCCTCAACCAGTAGGGTCAAAGGGCATCATTTTGTGTGTTGTGTCTTGGGCAAGTACAGCCTCGTGGCGCCCTTCCCTCTCCAGCCCAACATATGATTCCACCTGGTCGTAAACCAAGGACCTTTTTCTTTTTAGGCGAATGTGTCAACCGCTGCACTATGGAAACATACATTTTCTTATTGCACAAAGCTTTTTGACTTTGTAAGGAATGTCCATTTGAACAAAAAAGTAAAAAGAAAATGTATCTGTACATTATAAAATGCTTTAGTTGAAATAGTTGCATTTGTATTGTTAGGGTCGGCTTTGACCCAGTTGTAATTACAAGATTATAAAACATTAACTACCCCAAAATTGATGAATACAATTCGTATTATAAATATGGAAAACATATCTAGTAGATGTGTTGGAATACCCCCCAGTAATAGTCACGTAAAAGAGAACCCTTTTATTTAATTATGTAATTATCTTGAAGTTCCTTTTACCATTTTAAAAAACATATGAAATATGAGTTTCTTTCTGATCTATGGTGTTCCTTACAAAGGATAATGGATATGTGCATGCTGTTAGCATGTTTTAATTTTTATTATTGAGCGTATCGTTTATGCTAGTTCAGATACCCTGGATTCAAAATATGAGTTTCAGTGTGTTTTTGAATGAATGCTGTTCTTTGCAGAGGATAGGAAATAAGTGAATAAGAGCAGTGTTAGCATGTTTTTACTTTGATCATTTAGCCAATCGGTATTGCTGGTTTCAGACATGTAGCTATTGATCACTGACAACATCACTGGCAGTGAATAAATCCTAAGAAAAAAACAATATTTTCATGGATAAGGAAGCCTCACGTGACTAAGAGATGAGGGAAAAATGGCTTATATACTATCGTTTTTAGCATATTTTACAGCTGATTTAAATTGTGGGTCACCACCGACCCGCTAACATGGGACGTGTTACCTAAAAGCTAACACAAAAAGAAGTTTAATCAACGGTTAACAGTGCTTAAATGCGTTCAAAGAAACATTACGCTTTATTTTTCACAGCGCCCTTCTGCTTATATCCCACTCTGAGCAAAGCAGTTTGGGGCTGAACAGGAGGAATGTTGGTTGGGGAGGGTGGTAATGGAGTGTGACGTCATGCTTGTCCTTGTGAGTTTTCTTTTTGTTTCCATGTGTTAGTGTAGCATGAAAATGGTGGAAGTAAGAAAAAAAAAACGGCTTCAAGTAGAGTCTAAATGCCAAACCCAAACCCAAAGTAAGGTAAAAAAGGAGAGTTTATTCAAGCACATATAAAAAATTCATGTACTTGCACGCACACCATGAACGAGCTGACTGAGGCTACAATGATGACAAAAACCAGGAGATGGCGGCAGCAAGCAAAAAAAAAAAATCCAAATTCCATACACCTCCATTAAATAGTGCTAGCAGAAAACACAGACATCTAAAAGATGCATTATGGGCCCATTTCCTGCATGATTTAGGAGGTTTCTCCAATTCAACTCTTTAACTTCAATTATCAGCGTGCTAGCAAGCTAGCAGGATCTTGGAACCTGTATTGGAGTAGAGAAACCTCAAAAACCAGAGATGAGGCTCTTGAAGCCCAGAGTGCCCAGGTCTGCCTTAAGGCAAATGTTTTTATTTAATAAATCTTTTGATGCCTTCAAAATATAATAAAGGGCTTAAAAAAAGTTTCACATAAATATGTCATGTTTGTTTGAGCCTTTAGATTAAAAATATAGAAACATTATATTACTTCCGGGTTCTCACGCTACTTCCCCCAAGGTCTACCTTCATTTCCCATGATCAGTTCTTCTGCAGTAGGTTGCTTCTTGTTGTCATTGTGGTTGATGGCTTTTTTACTTCTCGAACAAATGTTGTAGATGGAATTGTTTTCTAGTAGGGCTGCTGTTTCTTGCATTGCTCCTACTCCAAGGTGTAGGCAAGGGTCACAAGCACCCTATCGACTGACTTGATGTTTGCATGCTAAATCCGTCTCCACTCACGTTGAAGGATAAACACGGCAAAAAGATGTTAAAAATGTTTATTTGGTGTTTAGCAAACTATATTATGAGGTGTTCATGCACTTTATTTTTATGAACGTATGTTCACACGTTCACAATTCAATGCTTTATATTGTTCCAGTTTTCACCATCTAAAAAGAAAATGAAAGCCTCATGAAACGTCCTTTGTGGTCCGATCCTGTCATATTGATGGCGGTACAGTACTTTTAGTTAAGAATTTTAATTGACGCAATTTCCAAATTGTAGGAAAAAGATCAAATTCCGCTCGATGACAGTGCTTCAACCCTAAATCTGTTTCAAATAATCATGATAAGCTGATCATTTAAATCATTAATGTTAAAGCTGTGATTTCATCCTATTTATGTTCAAACATTCTTAAATGCCTTTATTGTCACTATACAAGAGTGACAAAATTTTAGCTCCACCACAAGTGCATGCATACATAGAAATAACAAAATATGTACCAAAAAAAAAATAGAATAAAATAAGGTAAAAAATGTGCGGAACCAGTACTGAGCTACTCTCAGCTATATATGAAGTGTCTGAAGAGGTGCAAATATGCTGTCATATGGCAGTGCAAAATGATGAATAATTCTGGCTCAGTTTTTTTGTGCAAACTGGGGTTGAGAATGGTGGCAGCTCTTGGGAAGCAGCATTCTCTGAGTCTATTTGTTTTAGCTGGTATGGCCCTGTAGCGCCTACCAGAGGGCAAATGGAAGCTAAGATGTGCTTATTCTCTGAAGATGTTGTTTGCCCTTCCCAGGCACTGGGAGTTATAGATGGTGGACAGGAGTGGTAAGGGGTGGCCGATGATCCTCTGTGCTGTGTTGGTCACCCTCTGCAGTCTCTTTCTGTCCGGTTCTGTCCAGCTTGAGTGCCACACAGACACAGGATAGGTCGGCAAGCTCCTCATAGCTGACTGTCACCAGAAGGTTGATGTTGAGCTGCTCAGGAAGTGCAGCCTCTGCTCAATCCCAATAATTATTTTACAAGACCAGTGACAAAAAAACCAGTATACATGGCGTCATAGAATAATCAAATTTGAAGTGGTGTAGCACAGGCAATGTTTTGATACAAATGGACATTGTTTCTGTATTTAACTTTGGACATTACACTTTATGGCAGTGACCACAAGCAATGAATCACTACACTTCTTTCATCCTCGCCCCAATAGTGTGGTTTGTTTCTGCGTCTCGTGTGTTTCTATCTATCTTTCTATCTATCTATCTATCTATAGATCTATCTATCTATCCTGGTCATATCCCTCGAGAGGGGTGACCAACAGCAAGACACATACACAAAACCAAAAAAAAAGAGGAAAAAGTAGCAAAGAACAAAAAAGATTTGACCATGGCCAACCCAAATGCCCAAACACCCAAACAGGTTAAACACCTCGGCACCCAAGTTGGTCATACTTTTGTCCCCCCAGATAAAAAGGGGACATAAGTAAGCGCCCATGTTACTCAGGTCAGGGTGACACACCACACTCTTCTGTTCAACAGCAGGGCCCAACAGCTTTCACTGGTTTACCTCCGCCGCATTATACAGGTGCCCTGCCCATCCCACTATCCATTCACAGGACCTCTCCACTCATTCCTATCACCAAAAAGAGCCCTAGCTTTCACTACATTTAGATCTCTGTCCTCCAGTGCACTCATAACACTATCCATTCCATGTCAATCCCAGCCTTCCTCTTGGTCAACCTTCCATTTACTTCTGCCCTGTAGATGGTCTTTAACATTCGCTCTTCATCCATCCTCTCCATGTGTCCAAACCAACTGAGTACTCTCTTTTCCACACGCTTGCTCAGATCCACTGCAACTCCAGTTCTGTCTCTCACAATTTAATTTCTCTATGTATCCAATCTTGTCACTCTGATATACTCCTCAAACACTTCATCTCAAAAACATTTAATTTCATTTTCAAATCTGGGTTCAGGCTCCAAGTCTCTGTACCATACAACGCAGTGGGCACACTCACACTCTCATACAGTTCTCTCTTGACATCTATACTCATACTCCTGTTACTCATCACTCTCCTCAGAGCACCCAAAACCTTGCTTCCTTGACTCACTCCGAGCAATACCTCGCATTCCATTCCAACAACTGCAGCAACATCACAACCCAAGTACCTAAAGCTTTCAACTTCTTCCAGCACCTGTCCATTCAACCTTATTTCCAACGCCATGCCCACTCCATCACGTGAACACTTCATCACCTTACTCTTCCCAACATTCACACACAACTTACGCCTATCGCACACCCTTCCAAACTCTAATACAAACCTTCTCAATTTTTCCTCAGAATCAGCCACAAGTTTTGTGCCATCTGCAAACAACAGTTGATTTACCTGCCAAGACGTCCCACTATTATCCACTTCTGCCAAATACTCTTACATTCACCTCTCGCCACAACACCCTTGTACACATTAAACAGCCATGGCGACAGAACACACCCTTTTCTCACACCAGTCAACACAGGAAGCCATTTAGTTGTCTCACTCCCTACTCTTACACATGCTCTGCTGTTCACATAAAAACTCTTCAATCCTTCCAACAACTTTTCACCCACTCCATACATTACCATCACCTGCCACAGCGCCTCTCTATCGACTCTGCCTTTTCTAAGAAAGCCAAGCAAATATCCTTTCCTTTTGCAAAATATTTCTCACACACCTGTCTTACTTCAATCACCTGATCCAAACACCCTCTTCCTTTCCTGAAACCTCTCTTCTCCTCTATCGCCACCTCATCTGTTCTTCCTCTCACTCTCTTAATCAAGACTCTTCCATACAGCTTACCCGGCAAAGACAACAAACTAATACCTCTCAAATTGCTACATTCATGCTTATCACCTTTACCCTTACACAATGGCACCACTAATGCACTACACCAATCAACATGAACCACACCACTTAGAAAGCATGCATTCAGCAAGCGTACTAACCAGTCAATCATAGTCGTGCCACCTTTCTTCAAGCATTCAGCAGGACAACCATCTAACCCAAGCGCCTATCCCCTTTCATTTCTTTCACTGCCTTTCGCACCTCCCATGTTTCCTCAGGCTTCACATTTAAATCATCCAACACGGGCATTCTCCCCATACCACCAATCACCTTGACTCTCATTTTTCTCCCATCCTCCACATTCAACATCTCCTCAAAATACTCTGCCCATCTCGTCCTGAATGCACTACCACTAACTAGCAATTTACCATCTTTTGCACTTTCTTTTCCTTTTCAGACTCGCTTTCTTACACTTTTCACTTCTTTTCAGAACACGTTTCTCCTTTCACCAAAGTTCACTCCTGTCTTTCGACACCATTCATCATTTTCTTTCGTTTTTGCTGCTTCCACTACCGCTTTTACCAACCTTTTCTTGACTTTATAACTTGCATACACATCACCACTCTTATTTTGCAGCCACTCCTCAGAGGCACATCTCTTTTCTGTCACAGCCTCTGAGACCTCATCATTCCACCATTCACTTCCTTTCCTAATACCTCGACCAACTTTTCTCATTCCACACTCTTCTTTCGTACTCCTTAACACTGCCTCTTTAAACCACTTCCTTTCCATTTCCACACTCTCCACTTCTCTTCTACTCATCCGTTCATAGTATTCCGCTATCCTCTCTTTAAACTCTCTTACCTATTCTGCCTTATTCAACTCTGACATTTTCACCTCTCCCCTCACACTCTTCTTATAAGTAGCCCTCCGCGATCAATTTTTTCCTTCCACATAAAAATGATCAGACATACCTCCCATTTCACCTCTGTAAACATGTATATCCAACAATCTACATAACATCCCTTTCCTAACTACTACATAATCCATCAGTGGTCTGTCCACCACCTACCACCATCCACTCTGACAAAAATGTACTTATTCACGTCTCTCTTTTTAAATAATGTATTTGCAATCACCAACTCATTTTCCACACATAACTCAATCAATTTCTACCCACTCTCATTTCTTCCTGATACTCCATATCTACCAACTACATTTTCAACCATTCCATCACACACTCTAGAATTCAGGTCACAGAGTATTACGACTTTCCACCCTTCTTTCGCACTTGCCACACATTCTGAAAAATCCTTCCAGAACCCCTTTCTCTCCTCAGCACTTATCTCTGAATCAGATCAATCTGCACTTATAAACATCCAAACTTCTACACCCCACTTTAATCACACCTACCTCAATCTCAAAGATATCTTTCCTCTCCATTAGTTTTTTATTTGCTTTTTCACTCACAGGCACAGCCACTCTTTCTCTAGCATGTCAACCTTCCTTTTAGTCATCATCCTTCCGATCTACTTTTTCTTCCACTCAGTTGCTTTACTTCCACATCCTCTCACATTTAGTGACCCTATAACTAGGGTTTGCGAGACGTTTTGGTCTCCCGCCCCCCTTTCTCTGCCTTGCTGTCTCTTAGGGAGTAGAGATAGAGAGGAGAGGATCCCCAGTCGCCTCGCTCCCTATACTTTAGTCGCCTCGACATGCAGCGGACCATGGTGGGAGAATTCTCACACCTCCCAGAGGGAGAAGGCCTCTCACCACAGGATGCGTGTTTACAAGTTGTTATTGCATATGTATTTACACTATATATGTATGGTTACCATTGTGGCATTTTCATTATGAGCACAGAAAATCAAATGGAAATAAACCAATACACATGTAGCTTTTAAAGTTAGTGTACTATTCTTTGTGGCACCTACAAAATATCCTGGATGGAGAAAATGAGCATATGCAATTAAGCTTTCAAGGTTTCAAAGCTGTTGAATGGGTATACATTCACGAATAATCCAAAAATGAAATCATCAAGTTTTATTTGGAGTACTTTCATATGAATTAAAACCATAATTTGATTTCTGTGTACGTCTACATGGCTTTGCATCACCCAAATATCAGCACTAATCTGATCTTAAG